>NC_143030.1:10039592-10307092 GCF_057628025.1 Oncorhynchus mykiss
GCAAATCTGTGACTAAATCAAGTGCACCTACTGCGCTGCCCAATCGGAAAGGTTAAATCACCGTGGCTTCAGAGCTTCCATGACCCTGGCCAGGGCCAAGTTTAAGCTACTAGCTTACGTCAGATTTAATATCTTTTAAAGTATAACCACAGAGAGACTGTCAACGAATACAGCAAAGAGTTGCTGTTTTTTATGAGTGAGTTTAAGTTTATATTCAGCACAGTCACTGTTTTTATTCAACACTATTACAAAAACACTATTACAAAACCAAAATGATTTTGAACGGTCTTCTAAGTCGGAAACTCGGGCATCTTTCCAGAGCTCCGACTTTTCAGTCGACCATCAGTCCAGTAAATTTTTTTTAAAAAAGGTAATTATTTCAATTCATGCTCCACAGTGCCTCACAAGTGCTAAACCAACTGATCTATTTTGAAAGCTCGAGTTTTGAAATATAATATGGTCAGATTAATAATATTGGCAGGCCAATCATATAGCCAATATGCTGTGATAATTTATTAGGCCTAGTGCCCAGACCTCACTCCTACAACTGTTTGTGTGAGGTTAATGTTTTAAAAAACACATCTGTGCGGTAGATCTCAGCTTTCTTTTTGACTGCGAACGTGATCTTGACTCAGAAAAGGTTGGTGACCACTGTTCTAGATGATTCTGTGCTTCCAGTTTGTGGCAACAGTTTGTGGAAGGCCGTTTCGTGCTTCTGCAGGACAATTCCCTAGAGCACAAGTGAGGTCTGACAGAAATGGTTTGTCAAGATCAGTTTGGAAGAACTTCACTGGCCTGCACAGAGCCCTGACCTCAACCCCATCGAACAACTTTAGGATGAATTGGGATGCCAACCGCGAGCCAGGCCTAATCGCCCAACTTCAGTGCCCAACCTCACTAATGCACCTGTGGCTGAGTGGAGGCAAATCCCACCATCGATGTTCCAACATCTAGTGGAAAGCCTTCCCAGAAAAGTGGAGGCTGTTACAGCAGCAAAGGGGAGACCAACTACATATTAATGACAAGCAGGTGTCCACATACATTTGGTCATGTAGTGTACTCAGCAGGTGTCCACATACGTTTGGTCATGTAGTGTACTCAGCTGGTGTCCACATACGTTTGGTCATGTAGTGTACTCAGCTGGTGTCCACATACGTTTGGTCATGTAGTGTAATCAGCAGGTGTCCACATACGTTTGGTCATGTAGTGTAATCAGAAGGTGTCCACATACGTTTGGTCATGTAGTGTAATCAGCAGGTGTCCACATACGTTTGGTCATGTAGTGTACTCAGCTGGTGTCCACATACGTTTGGTCATGTAGTGTAATCAGAAGGTGTCCACATACGTTTGGTCATCTAGTGTACCTTGCTGTTCTGATGGTTTATTGGGCATGCAGCTAAATTATAGTTCTAAGAGATGTTTGACTTGTGAATTTGTCAAGTAGCGTCTGTTGTAAATAATTGTGTTGAGCTTGTTCGCTAGCTCATACACGTCCGCTAGTGTTAGCGTTAGCATTTGCATTAAGAATGAATGGGTATTTAGCATGCTAGCTAGCGACGTTAGCCTTGTTAGCATTAGTCATTTTGTGGTGCTGGTTGGCTATTTCAATTGGTGTAAATCGCTATTGTATATTCTGTTTATGTAATGTAGATGTACCTACACTCTTATACTGTTCATTTAGTACATTTACCCACGTTTAGCATGTCTACGAACCAATTAGCCTGTTTGGTTCATTGGATTGTGACTGGACCAATGGCTGTTGTATTGTATAGCAGGTACCTCACCTGTGCATGTACAGTGTTTTTAACGGGGCATAAAATGTACCAATACTATAATCTACGTTTTATTATGATTTTTCACTGAATAGGATTCTCAGTTATCTGAACCAAGAGTGGTCAGATGTGTGTGTTTTGAATGTGGACATCTCTTTCCATTAAATCAATCAATCAAATGTATTTCTAAAGTCCTCTCTGCATCAGAAGATGTCACAAAGTGCTTGTACAGAAACCCAGCCTAAAACCCCCAAACAGCAAGCAATGCAGATGTAGAAGCACGGTGGCTAGGAAAAACTCCCTAGAAAGGCAGGAACCTAGGAAGAAACCTAGAGAGGAACCAGGCTCGGAGAGGTGGCCAGTCCATCTGGCTGTTCTTCGATATGTTAAAACATTCATAGATTACCAGCAGGGTCAAATAATAAGCACAGTGGTTGTAGAGGGTGAAACAAGTCACCACAGGAGTAAATGTCAGTTGGCTTTTCATAGCCGATCATTCAGAGGTCGAGACAGCAGGCGCGGTAGAGAGGAAGAGAGAGGGTCGAAAAGGTAGTGGGGCACGGTAACACATCTGGGTTTATAGACACAGACAAAACAACAGAAATTGGATCAGCAGCACGACCAGGTGGACGGGGACAGCCTAATCCCTGTTCCCATCCATTAAACTCCCCTTAACCTGGACATCTCTTCCCATTGAACCCTCCTTAACCTGGACATCCACCTCATCCCTGTTCTGATCAGACATGCTGTAGTGGATGCTAAGCTTAACCTTAACCTACGGTTTTTATGCCAATCATGGTCCTTCGATCCTCTAAAACATACACTATTTTTCAGATGTGCAAGGATTGTTAAGGGTTAGACGGTGTCGGTGGAACTTTTGTTCTCATTAGCAACAGTGTGTTCAATTGTAGGCATGTTAACCCACCACCTATATGGCTTGTGTGAAGGAAAGCAAATACCTAGCTAACTATCTGCACTCAGGCTATATAGATCATAGAGATCCATGCTAAGGAAAGCAAATACCTAGCTAGCTATCTGCACTCAGGCTATATAGATCATAGAGATCCATGCTAAGGAAAGCAAATACCTAGCTAGCTATCTGCACTCAGGCTATATAGATCATAGAGATCCATGCTAAGGAAAGCAAATACCTAGCTAGCTATCTGCACTCAGGCTATATAGATCATAGAGATCCATGCTAAGGAAAGCAAATACCTAGCTAGCTATCTGCACTCAGGCTATATAGATCATAGAGATCCATGCTAAGGAAGCAAATACCTAGCTAGCTGTCTGCACTCAGGCTATATAGATCATAGAGATCCATGCTAAGGAAGCAAATACCTAGCTAGCTATCTGCACTCAGGCTATATAGATCATAGATATCCATGCTAAGGAAGAACATTGAAATTGAATGTCATAGAGATCTATAATTCATGAGTGATTCCAAATTATATTATAAATAACCTCTGCTCCTCCTCTCCTTCCGTCTAGACTGCCTGCAGCTCTCTGTCTCTGAAGAGGAGGTTCCCCCTGAGCAGCAGCACTGTGAGCAGGAGTGGAGCCCCAGTCTGGGGCAGGAGAACCCAGAGCCCACACAGATTAAAGAGGAACAGGAGGAAGTCAGGACCAGTCAGGAGGAAGAGCAGCTTCAAGGTCTAGAGCCTGATATCATGAAGTTCATATTCACTCCTTCCTGTGTGAAAAGTGAATGTGATCTGGAGGACCCACTGCAGTCCTTAACTCTTCCCCAAACCCAGACTGTGGAGAACAGAGAGAGAGACTCTAAACCAGTGGATCTGAAACCTTTTGTCACTGTGACCCACAATAAGGGTCTTAACATTCCCTGTGACCCTCCAGATAATCAAAACGTTGCCTGCAGCCACAGTTCAGCCGTAAGCAGTGACCCAGTAGGACTTGACTACAGTCCACCATTGGATCCCAGTCCACCATTGGATCAAAACCCACCAATGGGGGAAAACTCTTCCAAACTCAGCACCACGCCTAGAAAAACTCACCACTGCCGTGACTGTGGTGAAATGTTTGCTCTGAAAGCTGAACTGCAGAGACATATGACTCTCTCCAATAAGAGACTCAATGAATGCAGCTTCGGCAATAAACGCTACAACTCCACCTGTAAACTGAAGGCCCATGTCCAACCCTGTATCTGTCCAGTTTGTGGAAAGATAATCAAATACAAAGGAGATCTGTCCAGGCACATGAGTACTCACACAGGAGAGAAACCATTTGTCTGTGGTGACTGTGGGAAAAGCTTCAGTCAGAAGGGAAACCTGAACTTACACAAACTGACTCACACGGGAGAGAAACCATTTAGCTGTGGTGACTGTGGGAAAAGCTTCAATCAGAAGGGAGACCTAGGGAAACATATACTGACTCACACACAACAGAAAACATTTAGCTGTGGTATCTGTGGGAAAAGCTTCTATCACAAGGGGAACCTTACAGATCATATAAGGACTCACACAGGAGAGAAACCATTTAGCTGTGGTGACTGTGGGAAAAGCTTCAATTTGAAGGGGAACCTAAGGAAGCATAAACGGACTCACACAGGAGAGAAACCATTTAGCTGTGGAGACTGTGAGAAAAGCTTCACTCAAAAGTCTAACCTGCTGACGCATGTGAAAAACATCCACAAAGGAGGAAAACAGGATGAAAATTAGGACAAAGATCTTCTGTCGGAAGACGGGAATTAAAAGGCAGGATGTGGACAACAAAAGCAAAGCAACTCTGGCTCATTCATTCAGATAAATACATGTGTGGTGAACGTACTTTTGTAAAGCTTTCTATGTAAATAAAGTTTGATTTGATTTCAATGATGATGTAATAATCCAACAGTTCAGAATTTACTATTTGCAAGTGAGGTGGTCCTCCCCTAATCTTTTGCATCGGCCTGATGGTTAAATCAGCAAATATTGTGAACATGTGGTCATTTAAAATGTGTAAACAATTATCTTTGTTTTTGTGGATAAATTTACTTCTGACAGATATCTTTTATGAAGTTTTGCATTTTAGAATGTCTCTAAATGTACTGAGAGAATGGTCTGACTTGATGTTTTCGATATATTAAAACATGTTTACTTTACAGAAAATGTGTCTGTCCAAGAGTTTTTCTCATCCATTTTCACTAAATACTGCTCATTCATGATATTGATTTAATATTGTATCGAGTAATTATATTCAGTTTACTTCAAAGCTGAATCAATGTCTGCCAGATTGCATAACGATCACAGTATTCGACATAACAGAACCGAATATAATAGCATAGTGTAGCATGCGCCACAAGGCTAAATATGTGCTTTGATTGAAACAAAACACAGGTAGGCTACAGTTTGTTAACACCCTCTGCTCTACAATTCGGGGGGTTAAACATCTCCAACACAGGAGGCTGCTGTGCTCCGTACCAGAGCGAATTGAATGGCATGTCTGTTTGATACCGTTCTACTAACTTATTCCGGTCCAGCCATTACCACAAGCCCGTCCTCAAATAAGATTGGCTGACTTTCACTTTTAGTTGAGTAACTTTATATTAAGGTATCTTTACTTTTACCCAAGTATGAAAATTGGGTACTTTTACCACCCCTAATATGCGCACTTTGTATGAATGCAAACAATAGAAATCCTATTAAATTGTTCTAATTTAAACCTCCATCCAACTAGCGGCGCTGTTGTGCCTTTCCGAGTTTGCTACCCGCTAGAACCAAGGATTTTTCTCAAATTCCTTGACTTGAACACGGAAGTAGATTTGAAGACGACACTTCTTGTGTGGGGTCAAGACATACTGACTGAGCTGAATAAGTTACTCAACTGAAAATGTCTAAACTACAGATGTTGCGTGTGTTTTTAAATGATCGTTTAACGGCGGCTGCTGTGGAGATTTTCGGTGCAGTTGAGAAAACGGTAGTGGAGTACCAGGAGGAGAATGATCGGCTACGGAGACTGCTGGGGATCACACCGGAGATACAACTATGTAGAAGAGGTGAGTATAGTGTTGAGGAGGAATAGTGTACCGTGTCTGGGAGAGACTTCACCATTAATTTTCTTGATTCAGGTTCACGCAAACGTCGTTTTAAGTAACTATGCTATTTTTCGTCCTCATTGTCGAACTTAATAAATAATGCACCCTCAATTAAAAAACGAATTTTACTAGTTATACAATCGTGAAACTAAGAAATTAGCTGGAAGGAAACTAACTATATGTATTATGTTGTAAGGAAACGGTGGCGAAGGTTATCATTGCAAATTAACGCGGATCCAAAATAAGTTAACACACACGACCATTCATGAGGTCTCTAACAAACAGATAGTGGTTCAGACCATGCATGAGGTCTCTAACAAACAGATAGTGGTTCAGACCATTCATGAGGTCTATAAAACACACAGATACAGGTTCAGACCAGTCATGAGGTCTATAAAACACACAGATACTGGTCCAGACCATGCATGAGGTCTCTAACAAACAGATAGTGGTTCAGACCATTCATGAGGTCTATAAAACACACAGATACAGGTTCAGACCAGTCATGAGGTCTATAAAACACACAGATACTGGTCCAGACCATGCATGAGGTCTCTAACAAACAGATAGTGGTTCAGACCATTCATGAGGTCTATAAAACACACAGATACAGGTTCAGACCAGTCATGAGGTCTATAAAACACACAGATACTGGTCCAGACCATGCATGAGGTCTCTAACAAACAGATAGTGGTTCAGACCATTCATGAGGTCTATAAAACACACAGATACAGGTTCAGACCAGTCATGAGGTCTATAAAACACACAGATACTGGTCCAGACCAGTCATGAGGGCTATAAAACACACAGATACTATTTGTGGTTATTGTCATAGTGACAAAAAAAATGATGTTTGAGTGCCTTGCTCAGAACATGAGAACATATGGAAGCTGGTGGTTCCTTTTAACATGAGTCTTCAATATTCCCAGGTAAGAAGTTTTAGGTTGTAGTTATTATAGGAATTATAGGACTATTTCTCTCGGTGTTAGCAGATGTTATTGGTCACACAAACGTGGTTAGCAGATGTTATTGCGGGTGTAACGAAATGCTTATGCTTCTAGCGCTGACAGTGCAGTAATATCTAACAAATTACACATCATATACCTAATACACACACATCTAAGTAGGAATGAATTAAGACTATATACAGATGGACAAACGATTTCAGAGCGGAATGGACGAAGATACAGTAGAATAGTATAGAATACATATGAGATGAGTAATGCAATATATGTAAACATTATTAAGTAAATGAGATACCGTAGAATAGTATAGAAAACAGCCTCTAATGTGCTAGTGATGGCCGTTTAACAGTCTGATGGCCTTGAGATAGAAGCTGTTTTTCAGTCTCTCAGTCCCAGCTTTGATGCACCTGTACTGACATCGCCTTCTGGATGATAGCGGGGTGAACAGGCAGTGGCTCGGGTGGTTGTTGTCCTTGATTATCTTTTTGGCCTTCCTGTGACATCGGGTGTTGTAGGTGTCATGGAGGGCAGATAGTTTGCCCCCGGTAATGTGTTGGGCAGAAAGCACCACCCTCTGGAGAGTCTTGCGGTTGCAGGCGGTGCAGCTGCCATACCAGGCGGTGATAAAGGCCGACAGAATGCTTCAATTGTGCATCTGTAAAAAAATTGTGAAGGTTTTTGGTGACAAGCCAAATTTCTTCAGCCTCCTGAGATTGAAGAGATGCTGTTGCGCCTTCTTCACCACCCTGTCTGTGTGGGTGGACCAATTCAGTTTGTCAGTGATGTGTTCGCCAAGGAAATTGAAGCTACTGCGGTCCCGTCGATGTAGATAGGGGGGTGCTCCCTCTGCTGTTTCCTAATACTGGATTAAATAGTGATGTAATAATAACTGCGTACTGTACCTCTCTCCACTGATCTCCACAGTGACCTGCTCAAAGGGTTCCAGGACTCCTCCTCCACCACCTCCCATTCCTCTTGGGTCAGAGCATCAACGGGTGTATTGACAACAGCCAGGGTAGAGATAATGGGGTAGAGATAATGGGGTAGAGATGATGGGGTAGAGATGATGGGGTAGAGATGATGGCATCCTTTGACTCAAGAAACCGGTTCCAACATATAAAATATTGAATTCCACCTTGTAGTGCAGTCTTGTTTAGGCCTCAGCTCAGGCATCCCCATCTGGCATTGGGTAGACTTTAGTTTTTCAGAACCTACTGTGCTCCTGTGGGAGTATTCCACTGCTGCTTTCACTTTGTCCACAGTGGGCTTCATCACCTTCAGAGCATCTCTTACAAACAGGTTGATTGTGTGGGCAAGACATGGATGATGGGTCCATTTTAACATTTTCAAAGCTTTGGTTATGTTAGCTGCATTGTCGCTAACACAACAGACCACTTTTCCCATCTACTTGCCATTCTCTGGCCACTCTCAACAGTTCCTCTGCCAAGTTCTCTGAGGTGCGTCTGTCGCTGAACTCAAAGCAGTCCAGAAGACAGCTAGACATCGAAAAATCTTCAATGAAGTGACATGTAACTGACATGTAAGAAGTGGTTACCCTTGATGTCCAGCAATCAGTGGTAAGGCAAACTGCAGTAGCTTTTTGGACTCTTTCCCACACTGAAGCCTGTGTGCTCTAGTACAGTTGTGGAATAAGTGATTTTAAAAGGGTTTTCCTGCTTGGAATTGTGTACATTGGATTTAGACTATTGCTATAACTTCTAAAACCTCTGTCCTCCACGATCGAAAATGGCTGGAAATCGGTGGCAATCATTTTAGCCAATGTAATATCAATTTGGCCTTGTTTTGCTACAGACATAGATTTTGGCATAAACTGGTCCGTAGAAGACTGCGTTGCTGTGGGTCGCAGAGTAGGCCTACTGAGTGGATACATCTCCACGTGTGGAGGTGCTGGTTCCTCCACTATCACTAGCAGGCCTACTTGACTGAGTGGATACATCTCCACGTGTGGATGTGCTGGTTCCTCCACTATCACTAGCAGGCCTACTTGACTGAGTGGATACATCTCCACGTGTGGAGGTGCTGGTTCCTCCACTATCACTAGCAGGCCTACTTGACTGAGTGGATACATCTCCACGTGTGGAGGTGCTGGTTCCTCCACTATCACTAGCAGGCCTACTTGACTGAGTGGATACATCTCCATGTGTGGAGGTGCTGGTTCCTCCACTATCACTAGCAGGCCTACTTGACTGAGTGGATACATCTCCACGTGTGGAGGTGCTGGTTCCTCCACTATCACTAGCAGGCCTACTTGACTGAGTGGATACATCTCCACGTGTGGATGTGCTGGTTCCTCCACTATCACTAGCAGGCCTACTTGACTGAGTGGATACATCTCCACGTGTGGAGGTGCTGGTTCCTCCACTATCACTAGCAGGCCTACTTGACTGAGTGGATACATCTCCACGTGTGGAGGTGCTGGTTCCTCCACTATCACTAGCAGGCCTACTTGACTGAGTGATATATCTCCACGTGTGGAGGTGCTGGTTCCTCCACTATCACTAGCAGGCCTACTTGACTGAGTGGATACATCTCCACCACTATCACTAGCAGGCCTACTTGACTGAGTGATATATCTCCACGTGTGGAGGTGCTGGTTCCTCCACTATCACTAGCAGGCCTACTTGACTGAGTGGATACATCTCCACCACTATCACTAGCAGGCCTACTTGACTGAGTGGATACATCTCCACGTGTGGAGGTGCTGGTTCCACCACTATCACTAGCAGGCCTACTTGACTGAGTGGATATATCTCCACATGTGGAGGTGCTGGTTCCTCCACTATCACTAGCAGGCCTACTTGACTGAGTGGATACATCTCCACGTGTGGAGGTGCTGGTTCCACCACTATCACTAGCAGGCCTACTTGACTGAGTGGATACATCTCCACCACTATCACTAGCAGGCCTACTTGACTGAGTGGATATATCTCCACGTGTGGAGGTGCTGGTTCCTCCACTATCACTAACAGGCCTACTTGACTGAGTGGATACATCTCCACGTGTGGAGGTGCTGGTTCCACCACTATCACTAACAGGCCCACTAGTTTCTCGAGGCTCCGCTACAGCTAGCTTCACAGTTGGGTGCACAGTTCCCATACGCCGGTCTAGGTTGTGTGTAGAACTGGCTTTATATGAGATTTTGTTTTAGCAAATTCTACACTGTGCTCTAACATTGTCTACATTTATTAAAATGCATCCAAATGCTACTGTGCTTCAGACTTATTTTCCAGCTGTTGTTTTCACAGCTGTCCTTCCTCTCTCTTCTCAGCTGCTAAGTGTGTGACTGTGAGTGAGTTGACTCGGCCCTCCCGCACAAACCTTTGGTTCATTGGTTGACACTGCGTGTCTGATTGACAGGAACAACAGTGAGGATGTTAGTCTGAGCAGACAGTCAGAACGAATGTGTGTGCGTGCGCTTGAGCATTTAGGCCTAAATTATTATTATTTATTTTTTTCATTATTTTAATTTGTTAATTCTATTCATTTAACTCTTTTGATTATTCATATCTTTATTTTTTTTATAAATAGATTCGGCTCTTCTGATATTGCTTGCCGGCTCCCGACGTTAACCCGACTTGTTGGCGAACGACCCATCACTATTAGATAGAACGTTGTGCCCCACCCGCCTTTGGGGAAAACAACCCGTGGTTACCTAGGTTACCCCGTTGTCTCACAGTAAAAAAAAAAAAAAAACGTTTTCAAACACAATTTTCTTGTCTGCTTGTTTAAGTCAATTACAAAATTATATTTTAAGACAAAAATGTCTAAACATATACTTTTCAGTATTGCTCCAGAGCATTCTCACTACTTAGAAAAGCAACATATTGTAGGGCTTCCCTCACTCCTCTTTTTCATGATGGTGCTAGCAGCAGAGTGGCTGCTAGCGAGCAACCGACCGGAACATTTAGACGGCCAAGACCAACAACACAAACAAACAGACGACTGTATACAGCTACAAACAGTGAATGGCGTTACAAACGGTCTATACTAAACAAGTTAAATGTGTTAACTGTGATGAAATGTTTTCCACATACATAGCTAGCTAGCTATGTGTAGCCTACTTGTGTAGCCTACTTGTGTAGCCTACTTGTGTAGCCTACTTGGCTCCCCACAATTTCCCACTCTCTCATGCAGAATAGCCTGAAGCCACAGTGCTTTTCTCACAGGCTATATTTACATGCGCGGTAGCATTAGGTTGGGACTTTTGACCTGGTTATGTGTACTGTACATTAAACAACACAGCAGCCTTTCGCCATGTTTTGTTTCTGAATTACAAAAAAATCAAGTTGGCACCGGGGGTCAATGGGAAATAATGTTTATTTTCCCCAATAAGCGGCTGTGCTCGAGGGGAATTCCTTATTATTTATTACTTGAACCCCGAATTTCAGAAAAATTGGTCACAGAATTTCTGCAATTCAATTGGCTACAATGTGAAATCATAGTAGTCACAAAACCCTGTTTTGTGCGGCTACACTGCGCAAGTGGACACCTGATGCTCCCAGAGAGATTCTCTCGTAAAATACAGAGGTAGCCATTACTCCAATCGGTCCTACTGAAAAACTAATTGTCCCGGTGGATATATTATTGTGTTGCCATGTGTTGCTGCCTTGCTATGTTGTTTCTTTAGGTCTCTCTTTATGTGGTGTTGTCTCTCTTGTTGTGATGTGTGTTTTGTCCTATATTTATATTTAATTATTTTTTAGATGTAGTTTTAATCCCAGGCCCCCCTCCCCACAGGAGGCCTTTTGCATTTTGGTAGGCCGTCATTGTAAATACGAATTTGTTCTTAACTGACTTGCCTAGTTAAATAAAATAAAAATGACTAAATGAAATAAAAAAACAGGCAGGTGCTCTAGCTCCAGCACAATGGGATATTATCAAATATGAAACCAATATCCAAAGTGGAAACACATTTACATGGCAATGACAACATCTTGAGCATCTAGTTTATTGTTCACCCTTGGTTGTACAGGCAGGTGCTCTAGCTCCAACACAATGGGATATTATCCACTGTAATGCAGAGCCATGCCACAATCATTTTACCATTATATAACTGGGTATTCAAGTCACAAACAGACTGGACACAGCAGGTTATAAACCCACAATAACACACGTTATTGAACCAATACAGTGTCATAGGAAGTGTGACTCGCGACGACTAACAATTCAAAAATACGACTGAACAAAATTGCTTCTTCTCTTCATATTATCAGGAAGTTATTGAAAAATCATTCTAGTCTTTCAATCATTGATTTTAAATTCGAATTGACCCCCAACAATGATGTCTAAAGGCTGTATATAGGTAACCTCTGACCCTCCTCTCCTTCCCTCCAGACTCCCTGCAGCTCTCTGTCTCTGAAGAGGAGGTTCCCCCTGAGCAGCAGCACTGTGAGCAGGAGTGGAGCCACAGTCTGGGACAGGAGGACCCAGAGACCACACATATTAAAGAGGAAGACGAGGATCTCAGGACCAGTCAGGAGGAAGAGCAGCTTCAAGGGCTCTTTGATACCAAAGACTCCATATTCACTCCTTCCTGTGTGAAAAGTGAATGCGATCAGGAGGACCCACTTCAGTCCTTGACTCTTCCCCAAACCAAGACTGTGGAGAACAGAGAGAGAGACTCTAAACCAGTGGATCTGAAACCTTTTGTCACTGTGACCCACATTAAGGGTCTCAACATTCCCTGTGACCTTCCAGATAATCAAAACAATGCCTACAGACACAGCTCAGCTGTAAGCAGCTACACATTAGGACTTGATAGTAGCCCACCATTGGATCTGAACACACCAATGGGGGAACTCTGCACCTGCCCCTTTTGTGGCAAGAACTTCAAACAAAAAGGACACCTGTCCATGCACATGAGGATTCACACAGGAGAGAAACCATTTAGCTGTGGTGACTGTGGGAAGAGCTTTATTCAGAAGGGGGACCTAAGGAGACATATCCTGACTCACACAGGAGAGAAACCATTCAGCTGTAATTTTTGCTGTAAAAGCTTCAGTCAAAAGGGGGACCTAAGGAGGCACATCCTGACTCACACAGGAGAGAAACCACATGGCTGCTCCGTCTGTGGTAGAACGTTCATTCGTAAGGCTCATCTGCTGAAACACGTGAATAACGTCCACAAAGAAAGAAAACTGGATGGAAACTAATTAGGACAAAGATCTCTTGTCAGACGATGGGAATAACAGGCAGGATGTGGACAACACTCATTAATAATAGGCGGTCAGATGAAATTAGGACAAAGATCTCTTGTCAGACGATGGGAATAACAGGCAGGATGTGGACAACACACTTAGGAAAGCAAAGCAATACTCTGGATCATTTCAGGGTTTCAGATAAATAGATGCGTGATCAAGTTATGTTTTTCAACATTCTACGTAAATAAAGTTTGATTTGATTCGAATGATGATGTAATGATTCAACATTACATAGTATTGTAGGAAGCTCGCCGGTCTGCTGTTCAGTCTGTTGATGTTTTCACGTTATTAGAAACAGGAATTCCTGGTCCTTTGATTTAAGAATGTCTCCCAGGTGAAGAGAGAATGGTCTGACTGTTATTTAGACATAAAAATAAAATGCACCCCGCATCCCACTACTGGCATCCCACTGTTGGCATCCTACTACTGGCATCCTACTGTTGGCATCCCACTACTGGCATCCTACTGTTGGCATCCCACTGTTGGCATCCCACTGTTGGCATCCTACTGTTGGCATCCCACTACTGGCATCCCACTGTTGGCATCCCACTACTGGCATCTACTGTTGGCATCCCACTGTTGGCATCCTACTGTTGGCATCCCACTGTTGGCATCCCACTGTTGGCATGCCACTGTTGGCATCCCACTGCTGGCATCCCATTGTTGGCATCCCACTGTTGGCATCCTACTGTTGGCATCCCACTGTTGGCAACCCACTACTGGCATCCCACTGTTGGCATCCCACTGTTGGCATCCCACTGTTGGCATCCGACTGTTGGCATCTCACTACTGGCATCCCACTGTTGGCATCCCACTGTTGGCATCCTACTGTTGGCATCCCACTGTTGGCATCCTACTGTTGGCTTCCTACTGTTGACTTCCCACTGTTGGCATCCCACTGTTGGCATCCTACTGTTGGCATCCCACTACTGGCATGTACTGTTGGCATCCCACTGTTGGCATCCTACTGTTGGCATCCCACTGTTGGCATCCCACTGTTGGCATCCCACTGTTGGCATCCCACTGCTGGCATCCCACTGCTGGCATCCCACTGTTGGCATCCCACTGTTGGCATCCCACTGCTGGCATCCCACTGCTGGCATCCCACTGTTGGCAACCCACTGTTGGCATCCCACTACTGGCATCCCACTACTGGCATCCCACTGTTGGCATCCCACTGTTGGCATCCCACTACTGGCATCCTACTGTTGGCATCCTACTGTTGGCATCCTACTGTTGGCATCCTACTGTTGGCATCCCACTGTTGGCATCCCACTACTGGCATCCCACTACTGGCATCCTACTGTTGGCATCCTACTGTTGCCATCCTACTACTGGCTTGCCTCTGAAGCTAAGTAGGGTTGATTCTGGTTGGTTCCTGGATGGGAGACCAGGTTCTGCAGGAAGTGATGAATGGAGGGCCAGTAGGATGCACCCTTTCCTCTGGTCTAAAAAAATATATATCCCAGGGCAGTGATTGGGGACATTGCCCTGTGTAAGGCGCTGTCTTTTGGATGGGACGTTAAACGGGTGTCCTGACTGTCTGTTGTCACTAAAAGATCACATGGGACTTATCGTAAGAGTAGAGGTATTAACCCCCGGTGTCCTGGCTGTATTCCCACTCTGGCCCTCGATCCATCATGGCCACCCAATCATCCCCAGTTTACAATTGGCTCATTCATCTCCTCTCCCCTGTAACTATTCCCCAGGTCGTTGCTGCAAATGAGAATGTGTTCTCAGTCAGTTTACCTTGTAAAATAAGGGATTAAAGATTAACTTAACTTTCCAGAAATGACTGGATCTCCTATCTGTTCAGCAGTATTTCTCATCAATTGTCTTAATGCTGCTCATTCGTGATATTGTTGGAATCTTTTCAAAAGTGTTTTTCCAGCCCCAATTCAATAACATTCTTTCAATCTAATGATAAATGCATTCTGAGATCTAGTGCATCCTGTGAAAAGATAAGCAGCGTGTTCAATCTTTATAGAAACTTAAATCGGGTGCTGGGTCCTCGTGTATATAATTAGAAGAACAGAGATAGGACAGCACTCCGGTAAATAACCTTAAAATGGAATAAAAAATAAAAAATGTGGCGCATGAACGTTTCGGGTTATGAGCCCTTCTTCAGCGTCCAAGTCGATGGCAATCAATGTTACAGCAACTATACGACACGGGCGTGCGTAATTCTACATTCCCAGTCGTTGGCCCAGCGAGATCCCGGCAGAGGGAGCTGTGGGAGAAACCATGACAATCAAATAAAGACAGACTCACTCATACAAATGCTTTATGATGTCACTATGATTCCATAAGTCCCACGGGGCGGCAGGGTAGCCTAGTGGTTAGAGCGTTGGACTAGTAACCGGAAGGTTGCAAGTTCAAACCCCCGAGCTGACAAGGTACAAAATCTGTTCCTAGGCAGTCATTGAAAATAAGAATTTGTTCTTGGTTAATGATGTAAGTATAAGTTTAAACCGTCCCCATACCCGGGCGCGAACCAGGGACCTTCTGCACACATCAACAACTGACACCTACGAAGCGTCGTTACCCATCGCTCCACAAAAGCCGCGGCCCTTGAACTTCAAGGTCTCAGAGCAAGTGACGTCACTGATTGAAACGCTATTTAGCGCCCACGCTAACTAAGCTAGCCGTTTCACATCCGTTACAATTACATGTCACTATGATGTCTACTACCTGTCTACTATGTCATTACCTAAATGTCTGGCCTATTTAGAACCTACTATTTAAAAAACAAAACAAGTAAAAGAACATTCCTCATTTTTTACATTTGTATTTATTTCACTTTTATTTAACCAGGTGGGCTAGTTGAGAACACCTTTATTTAACCAGGTGGGCTAGTAGAGAACACCTTTATTTAACCAGGTGGGCTAGTAGAGAACACCTTTATTTAACCAGGTAGGCCAGTTGAGAACACCTTTATTTAACCAGGTGGGCTAGTAGAGAACACCTTTATTTAACCAGGTAGGCAAGTTGAGAACAAGTTCTCATTTACAATTGCGACCTGGCCAAGATAAAGCAAAGCAGTTCGACACAAACAACGACACCGAGTTACACATGGAATAAAACATATTGACATCACTTTTGTTATGTCGTGATCATGAGATAAAGAGGTCGTGATATTATTCATATGTCCTCCCTGGGCTTCCGTAGCAATGGGCTTTTTTCGAACCTAAAACTTGTCGCCTGCCCTCTCGCCTTTGCGACAACGACTCCCGCTGTTAGGGGGCGGAGGTACATTAGCATGACATCATTGCGTACAGTTCTCTGCTGTAATGCAATTGATTGGTGTTGCTGACGTGAATATGTATTGGGGTTGATATCCATACACGCATCATTCTCACAAGTATCGTACTCCGATGTTTACCTCAACGTAGCCTTGGAAAATGTACCTCATTCCAGGGATGGAAACTGCCTGGTACTCTGGATTGTCCCATTATCTTAACTGTTAGGAGATTGAACAACGGCTAGTTTTGAAGTAAACTGCCGTTTTTCATTATTGTACTATTTCGAATGAGTCCCTGATTAGAAGGAGCGGATGGGAACCAGAAGTGTTTTGGCCCTCGAGGAATGAGTCCCTGATTAGAAGGAGCGGATGGGAACCAGAAGTGTTTTGGCCCTCCAGGAATGAGTCCCTGATTAGAAGGAGCGGATGGGAACCAGAAGTGTTTTGGCCCTCCAGGACGGACACAGGCGGTTGTATTAATCTGGCCCGGTCCCCCGTGTAGGTGTTTTACACCTCCCCTGTGTGACTCAGATGTTGTTAAAGAAATAACTGAATCCTGCCCATTGAACAGCCCTGGTGTACAGTACACAGTACAATGACATGCTTACCTCTTGGTTCACCTCTTGACAACAATATAAAATTTAAAAAAGTAAGTACAAAAATACATGCTCAATACAGTAACAATAGAATAACAATATAATAACAGTCAATTAACAGTAGAATAACAATAGAACAGTAGAATAACAATAGAACAGTAGAATAACAATAGAATAACAGTAGAATAACAGTAGTATAACAATAGAACAGTATAAGAACAGTAGAACAGTAGAATAACAGTATAATAACAGTAGAACAGTAGAATAACAATAGAATAACAGTAGAACAGTAGAATGACAGTAGAATAACAATAGAACAACAGTAGAATAACAATAGAATAACAATAGAACAGTAGAATAACAATAGAATAACAGTAGAACAGTAGAACAACAATAGAATAACAGTAGAACAGTAGAACAACAATATAATAACAATAGAATAACAATAGAACAGTAGAATAACAATAGAATAACAGTAGAACAGTAGAATAACAGTAGAATAACAATAGAGCAGTAGAATAACAGTAGAATAACAGTAGAACAGTAGAATAACAGTAGAACAGTAGAATAACAATATAATAACAATAGAGCAGTAGAATAACAGTAGAACAGTAGAATAACAATAGAGCAGTATAATAACAATAGAATAACAATAGAGCAGTAGAATGACAATAGAATAACAATAGAGCAGTAGAATAACAGTAGAATAACAATAGAACAGTAGAATAACAGTAGAATAACAGTATAATAACAATAGAACAGTAGAATAACAGTAGAACAGTAGAATAACAGTAGAATAACAATAGAACAGTAGAATAACAATAGAACAGTAGAATAACAATATAATAACAATATAATAACAATAGAACAGTAGAATAACAATAGAACAGTAGAATAACAGTAGAATAACAATAGAATAACAATAGAACAGTAGAATAACAATAGAATAACAATAGAACAGTAGAATAACAATAGAATAACAATAGAACAGTAGAATAACAATAGAACAGTAGAATAACAATAGAATAACAATAGAACAGTAGAATAACAGTAGAATAACAATAGAACAGTAGAATAACAATAGAACAGTAGAATAACAGTAGAACAGTAGAATAACAGTAGAATAACAATATAATAACAGTAGAATAACAATAGAATAACAATAGAACAGTAGAATAACAATAGAATAACAGTAGAACAGTAGAATAACAATAGAATAACAGTAGAACAGTAGAATAACAATAGAATAACAATAGAATAACAGTAGAACAACAGTAGAATAACAATAGAATAACAATAGAACAGTAGAATAACAATAGAATAACAATAGAACAGTAGAATAACAATAGAATAACAATAGAACAGTATAATAACAATAGAATAACAATAGAACAGTAGAATAACAATAGAATAACAATAGAACAGTAGAATAACAATAGAACAGTAGAATAACAATAGAATAACAATAGAACAGTAGAATAACAGTAGAATAACAATAGAACAGTAGAATAACAATAGAACAGTAGAATAACAGTAGAACAGTAGAATAACAGTAGAATAACAATATAATAACAGTAGAATAACAATAGAATAACAGTAGAACAGTAGAATAACAATAGAATAACAGTAGAACAGTAGAATAACAATAGAATAACAATAGAATAACAGTAGAACAGTAGAATAACAGTAGAATAACAGTAGAATAACAATATAATAACAATAGAACAGTAGAATAACAATAGAACAGTAGAATGACAATAGAATAACAGCATATTATACAATGGGTGGGTGTAATCCTGAATGTTGATTGGTTAAAACCGCATTCCAGCCGGTGTCTATTCCACAAATTACCACCACCTTAATCTCTGATATTAAAATGCCTATTTACTCTGTTCCATCCAACCCACTGAGCAACCCAACTAAACAATTTATAAACTTGATCTTCACTATAAAAAGCGTCTAGACATTACCTCACATTACTTTTAGTCTAACATTTAGTTTTCAACAGCAGAGATTTGTATAAACATCTCTCTGACATTTGCAACATTGTTTCAATATTCAAATTCGATCTCCAGTTGTCCCATGGTAATGAACGAGTCGGGATGAGAGACAGGCAGGCAGCGTTTCTCAGCCCGTTGAAATCATGAATCCGCTGACATCATTTTTATGGATATACAAAGAAAGGTAAATTTAAAAAAGGTAAAACTAAATGAAGTGGAGCTAGTTTTCAGCCTTTCCAGCTTCAGTGTGAAGTGATTGTGTTAGCTGTGATGTTGGCTAGCTCCTCTGAACAACAGTGTCCTGACGAGAGAACACATTATCTATGTCAGGAGAAATCGCTCCTCATTAGCTCATTGTTATGGATGTATCCAAATAAATGTCACTAGAAAACAGCTTAAATAAATGCAGGAAGGCTCATAACATCATCAAGGACCCCACAGGACCCCACGGGACCCCACAGGACCCCACGGGACCCCACAGTACCCCACGGGACCCCACAGGACCCCACAGGACCCCACAGGACCCCACGGGACCCCACAGTACCCCACGGGACCCCACAGGACCACACAGGACCCCACGGGACCCCACAGGACCCCACGGGACCCCACAGTACCCCACGGGACCCCACAGGACCCCACACACCCCACGGGACCCCACAGTACCCCACAGGACCCCACAGGACCCCACAGGACCCCACAGGACCCACGGGACCCCACAGGACCCCACAGTACCCCACGGGACCCCACAGGACCCCACAGGACACCACACACCCCACAGGACACCACACACCCCACAGGACCCCACGGGACCCCACAGGACCCCACGGGACCCATACACCCCACAGGACCCCACGGGACCCCACACACACGGGACCCCACGGGACCCCACAGGACCCCACGGGACCCCATACACTCCACAGGACCCCACGGGACCCCACACACCCCACAGGACCCCACGGGACCCCACAGGACCCCACGGGACCCCACACACCCCACAGGACCCCACGGGACCCCACAGGACCCCACGGGACCCCACACACCCCACAGGACCCCACGGGACCCCACACACCCCACAGGACCCCACGGGACCCCACAGGACCCCACGGGACCCCACACACCCCACAGGACCCCACGGGACCCCACACACCCCACAGGACCCCACGGGACCCCACAGGACCCCACGGGACCCCATACACTCCACAGGACCCCACGGGACCCCACACACCCCACAGGACCCCACGGGACCCCACACACCCCAGCCACAATTATTCTACTGTAAATTTGTTTGAGTGATGCCGTTGTTTGAGTGATGCCCTTTCTGCTAAATGTTATTCTGTTGTTATTTAAGTGATAATGCCATTGCAGCTGGTGTTTGGAGGATATATTGGCACGGTTTGTAGCCCTTTGACTTCGTCTCGGGCCTAAACAACACACATGCCAATATATTCTGCAAACACCGACTTCTTGGGCATTATCACGTAAATAATATCTGAATATTTGGTCGTTTATATTGGAATGTCTCTCAGGGTATTGAGAGAATGTTTTGACTGATGTTATTGATTCATAAAAAATGGTAGTGATACTTTCCAGTGATACTTTCCAGAAAATGCATCTCTCCAAGAGCATTTCTCATCAATTCTGACCTAATGCTGCTCATTGGTGATATTGATTTAGTCTCGTATATGGAGAAATGATATACAGTCGACTCCTGATGATGACTTGATTATCCCACATCGTCCTATATTGATGATAACCACTGTTTGTCTACGTGTAGTTATCGTTTCCCTTTACTGCTTTACTAGTGGAGGCTGGTGGGAGGAGCTATAGGATGGAATGCTGTAAAACATATCAATCACATGTGGAAACCATTCATTCCATACCAGCCATTACAATGAGCCCGTCCTCCTATAGCTCCTCCCACCAGCCTCCACTGACTGGGGGTATACTACAAAATAGATTGAATAACAACCTGAAAATAACGACAGATTTTCAGGTTGATTGAGAAGGTTAAACTTTGATATGTGTTTTTGGTTGGGTCAAACTGACCATGCCCATTTCAAGCTTGAATATATTTTTGTAGGTTAAGAATATTTAGGCTAGTTTGCTGGCTAACTCAGGGACATGCTTTGTAGAATACCCCTCTGGTCAGTAGGCTGGCTGCCTTGCACAATAATAAACTCCCATCCATCTGGCGACGCTGTTGTATGTTTCCGGGTTCCAGAAGAACCAAGGAGTTTTCGAAAATTCCTCGACTAGAACACGGAAGTAGGATTGGAGGTGAACAGAGATCTGTATGTAATGATGAGATGTTCACGTCACTCAATCCTGACAATAGAAGTCGTTGTCCTAAAAGTAGGAATGCAGACGATTTGATTAGGTCCGAAATAAATCCATTGAAACGTTTCGGGATTATTTTGGACAGATTTTAGCGAGTGTAACCTCTAACCTCTCGCTTCGCCTCATCATCTCTGAAGTGACATTGTTTTGATTTTGAACGTTATTGTTGTGGAGTAAATAACGACCTAGTTAGCTACTGACTGAACTAAATAGACTACCCAACTCCCAGTCGTCTGAAATATGTCTAAACTACAGTTTTCTCGTGTGTTTTTAAATGAGCGTTTAACTACGGCTGCTGTGGAGATTTTCGGGGCAGTTGAGAAAACGGTAGTGGAGTACCAGGAGGAGAATGATCGGCTACGGAGACTGCTGCGGATCACACCGGAGATACAACTATGTAGAATAGGTTAGTATGTAGATCTACTGATAGTTAGATATAGTTCTACTCAATTAGTAAACTGCTTAGGTAAATAGAGATCACCGTTTCAACCAAATGTTTTGAATGAAATGTTCTACCTAACTACTGTATGCATTGGTCTACAGGCCTAAAGCAAGCAAGCGTTTATCTGTGTAATTTACTAGATTAAATAAACCATTAAAGCCATTAACAATTATTACGTATCCTATGATTATATAGTTGTCTGCATATTTGATTACTTATCTAAAGCCTTGTATTTGTCACATGCTTCGTAAACAGGCATAAACTAACATAAACTAACCAATAAACTTACTTATGGCCCTCCAACACTGCAGAGAGAAAAATAATAAAGATAACACAGGGTTCTCCCCAAAGAGCCCAGAGTGGGGCGCTGCCCTCGTACTCAGTAGCACCACCTTGTTAAAAAATCCTGGGGAGAACCCTGACAATGAGTAACGATACTGTTGTATACACGGGGTACCAGCATAGCTGGACACGAGGTACCAGTATGACTATATATTCACAGGGTACCAGTATAGCTGTATACATGGGGTACCAGTATGACTATATATATATATATATATATATATATATATATATATATATATATATATAATATATACAGGGTACCAGTATGACTATATATGTATATACAGGGTACCAGTATGACTATATATATATGCACAGGGTACCAGTATGACTATATATATATGCACAGGGTACCAGTATGACTATATATGTATGCACAGGGTACCAGTATGACTATATATATATATATATACACAGGGTACCAGTATGACTATATATATATGCACAGGGTACCAGTATGACTATATATATATATACAGGATACCAGTATGACTATATATATACTCAGGCATTTATGTATAGGTAACCTCTGACCCTCCTCTCCCTCCTCTCCTTCCCTCCAGACTCCCTGCAGCTCTCTGTCTCTGAAGAGGAGGTTCCCCCTGAGCAGCAGCACTGTGAGCAGGAGTGGAGCCCCAGTCTGGGGCAGGAGGACCCAGAGACCAAACAGATTAAAGAGGAACAGGAGGAAGTCAGGACCAGTCAGGAGGAAGAGCAGCTTCAAGGGCTCTTTGATACCAAAGACTCCATATTCACTCCTTCCTGTGTGAAAAGTGAATGTGATCTGGAGAACCCATGTCAAGAAGCCGTACTAGCTGAACACCCAACTCTCAGTCCACTGAAAACGTCTAAACTACAGTTGTTGAGTGTGTTGTTAAATCAATGTTTAACGGCATCTGCTGCTGTGGATATTTTTGGTGCAATTGAGGAAACTGTAGCAGAGTACCAGGAGGAGAATGATCTGCTACGGAGACTGCTGCGGAGGACACCAGAGATACAACTATGTAGAATAGGTTAGTATGTAGATCTAATACCTAGCTACGGTTCTACTTCGTTAATAAACTGTTTCCGGGCACTCTGTTCACAATGTTGACTTCAGCAAATCGCCCTCCCAACAACACCATACACGTGGTCTGCTGTTGTGAGGCCGGTTGGACGTACTGTCAAATTCTCTAAAATGATGTTGGAGGCGGCTTATGGCAGAGAAATAAACATTTAATTCTCTGGCAACAGCTCTGGTAGACATTCCTGCAGTCAGCTTGCCATTTGCACGCTCCCTCAACTTGAGACATCTGTGGCATTGGGTTCGTGTGACAAAACCGCACATTTTATAGTGGCCTTTTATTGTCCCCAACACAAGGTGCACCTGTGTAATGATCATGCTGTTTAATCAGCATCTTGATATAGCACACCTGTCGGATGGATTGATTATGTTGGCAGAGGAGGAATGCTCACTAACAGGGATGTAAACAAATTTGTGAAGACATTTTGAGAGAAATAAGGACAATTTCAGGGATCTTTTATTTCAGCTCATGAAACATGGGACCAACACTTTACATGTTGCGTTTATATTTTCGTTCAGTGTAGGAACAATTGGTCCTTGATTGCTATACAGATTTGGAAACTTTGAACACTAAACTTAACTATCATCCAAAATAACTTTACAAATACCAACAAACAAAAAATAGTTTTTGCTTTGTCATTATGGGATATTATGTGTAGATTGTTGAGGAAAATGTAATCAATTTTAGAATACGCCTGTAACGTAACAATATGTGGAAAAAGTGAAGGGGTCTGAATACTCATCCTTCCTGGTCTCTATGCTGCTACCAGTATATCTCTCTGGAGAAGTAGGGGTTTAGAAAGGAGCCATAGAAGGAGAAGTGAGGGTTTAGAAAGGAGCCATATAAGGAGAAGTGGGGGCTTAGAAAGGAGCCATATAAGGAGAAGTGGGGGTTTTGAAAGGAGCCATATAAGGAGAAGTGGGGGTTTTGAAAGGAGCCATATAAGGAGAAGTGGGGGTTTTGAAAGGAGCCATATAAGGAGAAGTGGGGGTTTTGAAAGGAGCCATACAAGGAGAAGTGGGGGTTTTGAAAGTTACCATATAAGGAGAAGTGGGGGTTTTGAAAGTTACCATATAAGGAGAAGTGGGGGGTTTAGAACATTACCATATAAGGAGAAGTGGGGTTTTTGAAAGGAGCCATATAAGGAGAAGTGGGGGTTTTAAAAGTTACCATATAATGAGAAGTGGGGGTTTTGAAAGTTACCATATAAGGAGAAGTGGGGGTTTTGAAAGTTACCATATAAGGAGAAGTGGGGGTTTTGAAAGGAGCCATATAAGGAGAAGTGGGGGTTTTGAAAGTTACCATATAAGGAGAAGTGGGGGTTTTGAAAGTTACCATATAAGGAGAAGTGGGGGTTTTGAAAGGAGCCATATAAGGAGAAGTGGGGTTTTTGAAAGGAGCCATATAAGGAAAAGTGGGGGTTTTGTAAGGAGCCATATAAGGAGAAGAGGGGGTTTTGAAAGTTACCATATAAGGAGAAGTGGGGGTTTAGAAAGGAACCATACAAGGAGAAGTGGGGGTTAAGTAAGGAACCATACAAGGAGAAGTGGGGGTTTTGAAAGTTACCATATAAGGAGAAGTAGGGGTTTAGTAAGGTACCATATAAGGAGAAGTGGGGGTTCAGACATGCTGTAGTGGATGCTAAGCTTAACCTTAACCTACGGTTTTTATGCCAATCATGGTCCTTCGATCCTCTAAAACATACACTATTTTTCAGATGTGCAAGGATTGTTAAGGGTTAGACGGTGTCGGTGGAACTTTTGTTCTCATTAGCAACAGTGTGTTCAATAGTAGGCATGTTAACCCCCCACCTATATGGCTTGTGTGAAGGAAAGCAAATACCTAGCTAGCTGTCTGCACTCAGGCTATATAGATCATAGAGATCCATGCTAAGGAAAGCAAATACCTAGCTAGCTATCTGCACTCAGGCTGTATAGATCATAGAGATCCATGCTAAGGAAAGCAAATACCTAGCTAGCTATCTGCACTCAGGCTGTATAGATCATAGAGATCCATGCTAAGGAAAGCAAATACCTAGCTAGCTATCTGCACTCAGGCTATATAGATCATAGAGATCCATGCTAAGGAAGAACATTGAAATTGAATATCATAGAGATCTATAATTCATGAGTGATTCCAAATTATGTTATAAATAACCTCTGCTCCTCCTCCCCTTCTCTCTAGACTGCCTGCAGCTCTCTGTCTCTGAAGAGGAGGTTCCCCCTGAGCAGCAGCACTGTGAGCAGGAGTGGAGCCCCAGTCTGGGACAGGAGGACCCAGAGACCACACAGATTAAAGAGGAACAGGAGGAAGTCAGGACCAGTCAGGAGGAAGAGCAGCTTCAAGGGCTCGTTGATACCAAAGACTCCATATTCACTCCTTCCTGTGTGAAAAGTGAATGTGATCAGGAGGACCCACTTCAGTCCTTGACTCTTCCCCAAACCCAGACTGTGGAGAACAGAGAGAGTGACTCTAAACCAGTGGATCTCACACCTTTTGTCACTGTGACCCACATTAAGGGTCTTAACATTCCCTGTGACCCTCCAGATAATCAAAACAATGCCTTCAGACACAGTTCAGCTGTAAATAGCGACCCAGTAGGACTTGACAGTAGCACACCATTGGATCCTAGCCCACCATTGGATCCCAGTCCACCATTGGATCCCAGCCCACCATTGGATCCCAGCCCACCATTGGATCCCAGTCCACCATTGGATCCCAGCCCACCATTGGATCCCAACCCACCAATGGGGGAACACTGTTCCAAACACAGCACCACGTCTATAAAAACTAGCCACTGCCGTGACTGTGGTGAAACATTTGCTCTGAAAGCTGACCTGCAGAGACATGTGACTCTCACCAAGAAGAGACTCAGTGACTGCAGCTTCGGCAATAAACACTACAACTCCACCTGTAAACTGAAGGCCCATGTCAGGCTCTGTCATGGTGGTAAACCCTGTATCTGCCCTGTTTGTAGAAAGACCTTCAAATACAAAGGAGATCTATCTAGGCACATGAGGATTCACAAAGGAGAGAAACCCTTTATCTGTGGTGACTGTGGGAAAAGCTTCAGTCAGAAGGGGAACCTAACTGAACATGTACTGATTCACACAGGAGAGAAACCATTTAGCTGTGGTGACTGTGGGAAAAGCTTCAGTCAGAGGGGACACCTTACTGTTCATAAACTGACTCACACAGGTGAGAAACCTTTTAGCTGTGGTGACTGTGGGAAAAGTTTTAGTCAGAAGGGGAACCTAAGCATTCATAAACTGACACACACGGGAGAGAAACCTTTTACCTGTGGAGACTGCGGGAAAAGCTTTGGGCTCAAGCGACACCTAACCATGCATAAACTGACTCACACAGGAGAGAAACCGTTTAGCTGTGGAGACTGTGGGAAAAGCTTTAATCGCAAGGAGGTCTTAACCATGCATATTCGAACTCACACAGGAGAGAAACCATTTATCTGTGGTGACTGTGGGAAAAGCTACAGGCATAAAGGGTCCCTTAAGATACATATATTGTCTCACACAGGAGAGAAACTCTTTACCTGTGGAGACTGTGGGAAAAGCTTCAATAAGAGGGGGAACCTAAACATGCATTTACGGACTCACACAGGAGAGAAACCATTTAGCTGTGGAGACTGTGGGAAAAGCTTCAATCAAAGGGGGAACTTAACCACGCATATACGGACTCACAGCAGAGATAATTCCTTTCGCTGTGGTGACTGTGGGGAAAACTTCGATGAGAAGGGACACCTAACTGAACATATACGGACTCACACAGGAGAGAAACCATATAGGTGTGGTGACTGTGGGAAAAGCTTCATTCAGAAGGCGGACCTAAGGAGGCATATACTGATTCACACAGGAGAGAAACCACATGGCTGCTCCGTCTGTGGTAAAGGATTCACTCATAAATCTCATCTGCTGAGGCATGTGGATAAAATCCACAAAGGACGAAAACAGGACAGAAACTGAAAGAGGAAAGAACATTAGGACAAAGAGATTATCTGTCAGGTTAGTGAATAAAAAGGAAGGATATGGACAAATCTCTTAGGAAGCAACAGCGTTATGGCCCTCATCAAATATGCAGACGACATGGCTCTGGTTGCTTGCCTGGAGGTCAAGTCCATCTCCAGCTACTCCCAGTCCATTGACTGCCTCTTGACGTGGTTTGACAGTAGCTTTCTTGACCTCAACGTCACCAAGAATAAAAAACTGTGCCTTGTAGGAAATCAATTTGGGGAAAATGGAAGCCCTTCTCTTGAGCCTGTCACTATGTAAGGGAATACCCCCCTGAAATGGACAAAAATGAATGGCAACATATTGGCATTGGACAAAGTATGGAAGGACGTGGAGCAAGTCACACATTTTAAATACTTGGGGACAATTTTCGACCACAAACTTTTCAACCACAAAACACTGACCTCATCTACAAAAAGGCAAGGCCGTTTCTTTCCCTACTTAAGATAGTATGACGTTTTAATGCAAGCAAACTCACACTGATCGTGGTATACAAATAGCAGATTGAGTGTTCTCAATTACAATTCTGGTACCTCTCATTGATGTTTAATTTTTTGTTTAATTTTGACATGTCAATGTTTAATGTGTTTGTGTATGTTTTATGTCTGTTTTCATACTTTTATTATAACTCAGAGTGCCAACGACACGTTTGCATTCAGTTTAAACTTAATGGACAATAAAGTTTGTCTTGTCTGCTTATTTTAAAGCAACCTTAACTCTGGATCATTCATGCTTTGGGTTACAGAAATATATATGTGCGATCGATTGACTTTTGCAAAACATTGTATGTAAATCAAATTTGACAGTAAGTCATTCCACACAAAGTACAAAGGAAATTCGACTTCCACTATTATGCCAACTCCTCCGAAAAGAGATATAATATTTAGCTGTGGTGACTGTGGGAAAAGCTTCAGTCGCTAGGGGAAGCATAGACTGACTCACATAGGAGATAAACAACATGGTTGCTCAGTCTGTGGTAAAATATTCAATTGTAAGGCTCATCTGCTAAAGAATGTAAATGACGTCTTCAAAGAAAGAAATCAGGACAAATACATATTTTGTTAGAAGATGGGTGTCGCCTGTTTGAATTAGTCTTTGATTAGAAACCAAAAGTGTTTTGGCCCTCCAGGACGGACACAGGCGGTTGTATTAATCTGGCCCGGGCGCCCGTGTAGGTGTTTTACACCGAGTGAAAGTTGACTGTATTGGTTTTGTGACCTGGCTGCCTCCCCTGTGTGACCCAGGTGCCCCGATCAAAGCCCACGGGCGAAGTTGGCTCCAAGCAAAGTGATGTAGAAGCAATACAAGGAATAATGAGTAGGAGTCTGTGTTTTCATATTGCAAAAGTCATTTATTTTCTTATCTGCCAATGAAATAAAGTTGATTATTGTAACATTTATTTGATGGAAAAGAGATGTTTCTGTTTCTGAACAATGCACCATTCTGCCTTGTTCACAACATGACTGAGCAGCACAGATTACAGTTCCATTTGAGAAGGGATCTCCACCCACCCCACTTTAGACCTGATGACGTAACAGCATGTGCCCCGTGGCTCAGCATAACTGAATCCTGCCCATTGAACAGCCCTGGTGTACAGTACACAATACAATGACATGCGTACCTCTTGGTTCACCTCTTGACAACAATAATATAAAATAAAAAATGAAGTACCAAAATATAGGCTCAATACAGTAACAACATAATAACAGTAGACTAACAATAGAATAACAGTAGACTAACAATAGAATAACAGTAGAATAACAATAGAATAACAGTAGAATAACAATAGAATAACAGTAGAATAACAATAGAATAACAGTAGAATAACAATAGAATAACAATAGAATAACAGTAGAATAACAATAGAATAACAGTAGAATAACAATAGAATAACAATAGAATAACAGTAGAATAACAGTAGAATAACAGACTAACAATAGAATAACAGTAGAATAACAATAGAATAACAATAGAATAACAGTAGAATAACAGTAGAATAACAGTAGAATAACAATAGAATAACAGTAGAATAACAATAGAATAACAATAGAATAACAGTAGAATAACAATAGACTAACAATAGAATAACAGTAGAATAACAATAGAATAACAGTAGAATAACAATAGAATAACAATAGAATAACAGTAGAATAACAGTAGACTAACAATAGAATAACAGTAGAATAACAATAGAATAACAATAGAATAACAGTAGAATAACAGTAGAATAACAGTAGAATAACAATAGAACAGTAGAATAACAGTAGAATAACAATATAATAACAGTAGAATAACAGTAGAATAACAATAGAATAACAGTAGAATAACAGTAGAATAACAGTAGAATAACAATAGAACAGTAGAATAACAATAGAATAACAGTAGAATAACAATAGAATAACAGTAGAATAACAATATAATAACAATAGAATAACAGTAGAATAACAGTAGAATAACAATATAATAACAGTAGAATAACAGTAGAATAACAATAGAATAACAGTAGAATAACAATAGAATAACAGTAGAATAACAGTAGAATAACAATATAATAACAGTAGAATAACAGTAGAATAACAAAAGAATAACAGTAGAATAACAGTAGAATAACAATATAATAACAGTAGAATAACAGTAGAATAACAGTAGAATAACAATAGAATAACAATATAATAACAGTAGAATAACAATAGAATAACAATAGAACAGTATAATAACAGTAGAATAACAGTAGAATAACAATAGAATAACAATAGAACAGTAGAATAACAATAGAATAACAGTAGAATAACAATAGAATGACAATAGAACAGTAGAATAACAATAGAATAACAATAGAATAACAATAGAATAACAGTAGAATAACAGTAGAATAACAGTATAACAGTAGAATAACAATAGAATAACAGTAGAATAACAGTAGAATAACAATAGAATAACAGTAGAATAACAATAGAATAACAATAGAACAGTAGAATAACAATAGAATAACAGTAGAATAACAGTAGAATAACAATAGAATAACAATAGAATAACAGTAGAATAACAGTAGAACAACAGTAGAATAACAGTAGAATAACAATAGAATAACAGTAGAATAACAATAGAATAACAATAGAATAACAGTAGAATAACAATAGAATAACAGTAGAATAACAGTAGAATAACAATAGAATAACAGTAGAATAACAATATAACAGTAGAATAACAATAGAATAACACTAGAACAGTATAATAACGGTAGAACAGTAGAATAACAATAGAACAGTAGAATAACAATAGAACAGTATAATAAAGGTAGAACAGTAGAATAACAATAGAACAGTAGAATAACAATAGAACAGTAGAATAACAGTAGAATAACAATAGAATAACAATAGAACAGTATAATAACGGTAGAACAGTAGAATAACAGTAGAATAACAATAGAATAACAGTAGAATAACAATAGAATAACAGTAGAATAACAATATAATAACAGTAGAATAACAGTAGAATAACAATAGAATAACAGTAGAATAACAGTAGAATAACAATATAATAACAGTAGAATAACAGTAGAATAACAGTAGAATAACAGTAGAATAACAATAGAATAACAATATAATAACAGTAGAATAACAATAGAATAACAATAGAACAGTATAATAACAGTAGAATAACAGTAGAATAACAATAGAATAACAATAGAACAGTAGAATAACAATAGAATAACAGTAGAATAACAATAGAATAACAATAGAACAGTAGAATAACAATATAATAACAATAGAACAGTAGAACAACAGTAGAATAACAGTAGAATAATAATATAACAGTAGAATAACAATAGAATAACAATAGAATAACAATAGAATAACAGTAGAATAACAGTAGAATAACAGTATAACAGTAGAATAACAATAGAATAACAGTAGAATAACAGTAGAATAACAATAGAATAACAGTAGAATAACAATAGAATAACAATAGAACAGTAGAATAACAATAGAATAACAGTAGAATAACAGTAGAATAACAATAGAATAACAATAGAATAACAGTAGAATAACAGTAGAACAACAGTAGAATAACAATAGAATAACAGTAGAATAACAGTAGAATAACAATAGAATAACAGTAGAATAACAATAGAATAACAATAGAATAACAGTAGAATAACAGTAGAATAACAATAGAATAACAGTAGAATAACAATAGAATAACAGTAGAATAACAATATAACAGTAGAATAACAATAGAATAACACTAGAATAGTATAATAAAGGTAGAACAGTAGAATAACAATAGAACAGTAGAATAACAATAGGACAGTAGAATAACAGTAGAATAACAATAGAATAACAATAGAACAGTATAATAACGGTAGAACAGTAGAATAACAATAGAACAGTAGAATAACAATAGAACAGTAGAATAACAGTAGAATAACAATAGAACAGTAGAATAACAATAGAACAGTAGAATAACAGTAGAACAGTAGAATAACAATAGAACAGTAGAATAACAATAGAATAACAATAGAACAGTAGAATAACAATAGAACAGTAGAATAACAGTAGAATAACAACAGAACAGTATAATAACGGTAGAACAGTTAGTTCACTGTTTTATGAGAATCTCACAGATCTGCTGTTCAATGTCGGTTGATTTTTTTCATGCTGTTAGAAACGGGAATATCTGGTCGTTTGATTCAGAATGTCTCTCAGGGTATTGAGATAATGTTTGACGGATGTTATTGATTCAGAATGTCTCTCAGGGTATTGAGATAATGTTTGACGGATGTTATTGATTCAGAATGTCTCTCAGGGTATTGAGATAATGTTTTGACTGATGTTATTGATTCAGAATGTCTCTCAGGGTATTGAGATAATGTTTGACGGATGTTATTGATTCAGAATGTCTCTCAGGGTATTGAGATAATGTTTTGACTGATGTTATTGATTCAGAATGTCTCTCAGGGTATTGAGATAATGTTTTGACGGATGTTATTGATTCAGAATGTCTCTCAGGGTATTGAGATAATGTTTTGACTGATGTTATTGATTCAGAATGTCTCTCAGGGTATTGAGATAATGTTTGATGGATGTTATTGATTCAGAATGTCTCTCAGGGTATTGAGATAATGTTTTGACTGATGTTATTGATTCAGAATGTCTCTCAGGGTATTGAGATAATGTTTTGACGGATGTTATTGATTCATTAAAAATGGTAGTGATATTTTCCAGAAAATGTATTTCTCATCAATTCTGACCTAATGCTGCTCATTGATGATATTGATTTAGTCTTGTATATGGAGAAATGATATACAGTCGACTCCTGATGATGAATTGATTATCCAACATCATCCTATATTGATGATAAACACTGTTTGTCTACGTGCAGTTATCTTTTCCCTTTACTACTTTACTACTGAGGGCAGTAGTTGATTCCATTCCAGCCCGTCCTCCTAAAGCTCCTCCCACCCTCCCCCAGTGACTGAGGGGTATCATTAAGCAATAAGGCCAATATATATATGGCCAATATACCACGACTAAGGGATGTTCTTAGGCACGACTCATCGCGTGTTATATTGGCCATATACCACAAACCCCTGACGTATCTTATTGCTATCAGAAACTGGTTACCAATATAATTACGGGAGTAAAAATAAATGTTTTGTCATACCGGTGGTATACGGTCTGATACACCACGGCTGTTAGCCAATCATCATTCAGGGCTCGAACCACCCAGTTTGTAATACAAAGTGGGTTCAATAACTTTGATAAACAACCAAAAATAATGACTGATAATCAGGTGGATTGAGACAGCTAAAGTTTGATATGGGTTTTTGGTTTAGTCAAATTGACCAAGCCCATTTCAAGCGTATATATATTGTGTAGGCTAGTTTGCTAGCTAACTCAGGGACATGCTTTGTAGAATACCCCTCTGGTCAGTAGGCTGGCTGCCTTGCACAATAATAAACCCCCATCCATCTGGCGACGCTGTTGTATGTTTCCGGGTTCCAGAAGAGTTTTCGAAAATTCCTCGACTAGAACACGGAAGTAGGATTGGAGGTGAACAAAGATTTGTATGTAATGATGAGATGCTCATGTCACTCAATCTTGACAATAAAAATCCTTGTCCCAAAAGTAGGAATGCAGGCGACATGATTAGGTCCGAAATAAATCCATTGAAACGTATCGGGATTATTTTGGACAGATTTTAGCGAGTGTAACCTCTAACCTCTCGCTTCGCCTCTTCCTCTCTGAAATGACATTGTTTTGATTTTGAACGTTATTGTTGTGGAGTAGAGAACGACCTAGTTAGCTACTGACTGAACTAAATAGACTACCCAACTCCCAGTCGTCTGAAATATGTCTAAACTACAGTTTTCTCGTGTGTTTTTAAATGAGCGTTTAACTACGGCTGCTGTGGAGATTTTCGGGGCAGTTGAGAAAACGGTAGTGGAGTACCAGGAGGAGAATGATCGGCTACGGAGACTGCTGGGGATCACACCGGAGATACAACTATGTAGAATAGGTTAGTATGTAGATCTACTGATAGTTAGATATAGTTCTATTCAATTAGCAAACTTCTTAGGTAAATAGAGATCACAGTTTCAACCAAATGTTTTCATGAGATGTTCTACCTGCCTAACTACTGTATATATTGGTCTACAGGCCTAAAGCAATCAAGCTTTTATCTGTGAATGTGTAATTTATTAGATTAAATAAACCATGAAAGCCATTAACAATTATTACGTAGGCCTATGATTATATAGTTGTCTGCATATTTGATTACTTATCTAAAGCCTTCAAATCTAATTGTATTTGTCACATGCTTCGTAAACAGGCATAAACTAACTAATAAACTTACTTATGGCCCTCCAACAATGCAGAGAGAAAAATAATAAAGATAACACAGGGTTCTCCCCAAAGAGCCCAGAGTGGGGCGCTGCCCTCGTACTCAGTAGCACCACCTTGTTAAAAAATCCTGGGGAGAACCCTGACAATGAGTAACGATACTGTTGTATACACTGGTACCAGCATAGCTGGACACGAGGTACCAGTATGACTATATATACACAGGGTACCAGTATAGCTGTATACACGGGGTACCAGTATGGCTGTATACACAGGGTACCAGTGTAGCTCTATACACAGGGTACCAGTATAGCTATATATACACAGGGTACCAGTATTACTGTATACACGGGGTACCAGTATAGCTATATTTATTTATTTATTTTTATTTCACCTTTATTTAACCAGGTAGGCAAGTTGAGAACAAGTTCTCATTTACAACTGTGACCTGGACAAGATAAAGCAAAGCAGTTTGACACAAACAACAACACAGAGTTACACATGGAGTAAAACAAACATACAGTCAATAATACAGTATAAACAAGTCTATATACGATGTGAGCAAATGAGGTGAGATAAGGGAGGTAAAGGCAAAAAAAAGGCTATGGTGGCAAAGTAAATACAATATAGCTGTCACGAATTACTAAGGTGGGTGGAATCAGGCGCAGAGAGCAGGTTTCAATTATTAGACAGTTTATTCTCCGGCGCACAAAACAACGGTCAACCCAACACACAGGGTGAATAATCCAAAATAGTCCGGAGAATAAAAACTCCACCAAATAACAGGAATACAAAAACAATCCCGCACAAAACAAGGGCGGGACAACCTACTAAATACAAGGACGTTAATTAAACTAAAATACACACAGGTGAAACTAATAAGACAAAACCAACAGACAAACGAAAGAGGGATCGGTAGTGGCTAGTAGGACGGTGACGACGACCGCCGAGCACCGCCCGAACAGGCAGGAGAGCCAACTTGACAGTACCGCCCCCCCCGCAGTGCGCCGCCACCGGCCTCGAGGACGACACGGAGGACGAGGTGCTGGGCGATCCGGGAGGAGGCGGTGGAAATCTCTCAGGAGAGAAGGGTCCAAAATGTCCCCCATCGGAACCCAGCATCTCTCCTCCGGACCGTACCCCTCCCAGTCCACGAGGTACTGTAGGCCCCCCACCTGGCGTCTCGAATCCAGAATGCACCAATTGTGCAAGTTCTCCCACTTAAAAAGATGAGAGGCCTGTAAATGTCATCATAGGTACACTTCAACTATGATAGACAAAATGAGGGGAAAAAAATCCAGAAAATCACATTGTAGGATTTTTTATGAATTTATTTGCAAATTATGGTAGAATAGGTTTGTATGTATATCTACTGATAGCTAGCTATAGATCTACTCAGGCATGTCTTTATAGGTAACCTCTGCTCCTCCTCTCCTTCCCTCCAGACTCCCCGCAGCTCTCTGTCTCTGAAGAGGAGGTTCCCCCTGAGCAGCAGCACTGTGAGCAGGAGTGGAGCCCCAGTCTGGAGCAGGAGGACCCAGAGACCAAACAGATTAAAGAGGAACAGGAGGAAGTCAGGACCAGTCAGGAGGAAGAGCAGCTTCAAGTGCTCTTTGATACCAAAGACTCCATATTCACTCCTTCCTGTGTGAAAAGTGAATGTGATCTGGAGAACCCATGTCAAGAAGCCGTACTAGCTGAACACCCAACTCTCAGTCCACTGAAAACGTCTAAACTACAGTTGTTGAGTGTGTTGTTAAATCAATGTTTAACGGCATCTGCTGCTGTGGATATTTTTGGTGCGATTGAGAAAACTGTAGCAGAGTACCAGGAGGAGAATGATCTGCTACGGAGACTGCTGGGGAGGACACCAGAGATACAACTATGTAGAACAGGTTAGTACATAGATCTACTAAAACGTTCCTTTTGATTAGCTGAGGATGATGATGTGGTCACGTGTGATGCGCTCTGTCTATACTGAACAAAAATATCAATGCAACATGTAACAGTTTCAAAGGTTTTACTGAGTTAAAATGTATTTTCGGGAAATCAGTCAATTGAAATAAATTCATCAGGCCCTAATCTATGGATTTGACATGACTGGGAATATACATATGCATCTGTTGGTCAGAGATATCCTTTAAAAAAAGGTAGAGGCGTGGATCAGAAAACCAGCCAGTATCTGGTGTGACCATGTACCTCATGCAGCGTGACACGTCTCCTTCACATAGAGTTGATCCTTGAGACATGGGGTCGTGTATTATCATGCTGAAACATGAGGTGATGGCGGTGGATGAATGGCAACAACAACGGGCCTCAGGACCTCGTCATGGTATTTATGTGCATTCAAATTGCCATCGATAAAATGCAATTGTGTTCGTTGTCCGTTGCTTATGCCTCCCTGCCTGCCCATACCATAACCCCAGCATTGGGCACACTTCACAATGTTGACATCAGCAAATCGATCGCGCAATGACGCCACACACGTGGTCTATGGTTGTGAGGCCAGTTGGACGTACTGCCAAATTCTCTAAAATTATGTTGGAAATGAGAGAAATTAGCATTTAATTCTCTGGCAACATCTCTGGTGGACATTCCTGCAGTCAGCATGCCATTTGCACGCTCCCTCAAAACCTGAGACATCTGTGGCACTGTGTTGTGACAAAATTGCACATTTTAGAGTGGCCTTTTATTGTCCCCAGCACAAGGTGCACCTGTGTAATGATCATGCTGTTTAATCAACTTCTTGATATGCCACACCTGCCAGGTAGATGGATTATCTTGGCAAAGTAAAAATACTCACTAACAGGGATGTAAACAAATTTGTGAAAACATTTTGAGAGAAATAAGCTTTTTGTGCATATGGACAATTTCTGGGATCTTTTGTTTCAGCTCATGAAACATGGGACCAACACTTTACATGTTGCGTTTATATTTTTGTTCAGTATAGAAACAATTGATCCTTGATTGCTATACCAATTTTGGAAACCTTGAACACTAACCTTAATTATCACCCAAAATGACTTTACAAATACAGAATGTATACTTGCTGTTTTACCACAGATTTCCACAGAGAATTTTGTTTAACTTCGAGCCAAATTGTTGTGTTCCCTTCCCTGTTTCCACAAGAAGTGTCTTACAATTAAGTGTCTTACAAAGTATTCAGAGCTTTTTACACATTTAGTTACATTATTCTAAAACGGATTAAATAGTTGTTTTTACTCATCAATCTACACACAATACCCCATAATGACATCACAATACCCCATAATGACATCACAATACCCCATAATGACATCACAATACCCCATAATGACATCACAATACCCCATAATGACATCACAATACCCCATAATGACATCACAATACCCCATAATGACATCACAATACCCCATAATGACATCACAATACCCCATAATGACATCACAATACCCCATAATGACATCACAATACCCCATAATGACATCCCAATACCCCATAATGACATCACAATACCCCATAATGACATCACAATACCCCATAATGACATCACAATACCCCATAATGACAAAGCAAAAAAAAACATTTTTTTATGAGTTTTGATTCATTTATAAAAAAAATGTAAAAATGATATCACATTTACATACGTATTCAGACCCTTTACTCAGTACTTTGTGGAAGCACCTTTGGCAGCGATTACAGCCTTGAGTCTTCTTGGGTATGATGCTACAAGCTTGGCACACCTGTATTTTGGGAGTTTCCCCCATTCTTTGCTGCAGATCATCTCGAGCTCTGTCAGGTTGGATGTGGAGTGTCGCTGCACAGCTATTTTCAGGTCTCTCCAGAGATGTTCGATCTGGTTCAAGTCCGGGCTCTAGCTGGGCCACTCAAGGACATTCAGAGCCATTCCCGAAGCCACTCCTGTCTTGACTGTGTGCTTAGGGTCGTTGTCCTGATGGAAGGTGAACCTTCGCCCCAGTCTGAGGTCCTGAACGCTCTGCAGCAGGTTTTCATCAAGGATCTCTGTACTTTGCTCCGTTCATCTTTCCCTCGATCAAGTCTCCTTGTCCCTGCCGTTGAAAAACATCCCCACAGCATGATGCTGCCACCACCATGCTTCACTGTAGGGATGGTGCCAGGTTTCCTCCAGGCGTGACCCTTGGCATTCAGGCCAAAGAGTTCAATCGTGGTTTCATCATACCAGAGAATCTTTACTTCTCATGGTCTGAGAGTCCTTTAGGTGCCTTTTGGAAAACTCCAAGTGGGCCGTCATGTCATGTGCCTTTTACAGAGGAGTGGCTTCCGTCTGGCCACTCGTCCCTAAAAGCCTGATTGGTGGAGTGCTGCAGAGATGGGCACCCGAGTGGCGTAGTGGTCTAAGACACTGCATCTCAGTACAAGAGGCGTCACTGCAGTACCTGGTTCAAATCCAGGCTGAATCACATCCGGCCGTGATTGGGAGTCCCATAGGGCGACGCACAATTGGCACAGCGTCATCCGGGTTTGGCCGGTGTAGGCCGTCATTGTAAATAAGAATTTGTTCTTAACTGACTTGCCTAGTTAAATCAAGATTTTAAAAAACGGTTGTCCTTCCGGAAGGTTCTCCCATCTCCACAGAGGAGCTCTGGAGCTTGTCAGAGCGATCATCGAGTTCTTGGTCACCTCCTTGACAAAGGCGCCCAGGTTCGGGGCGAGGGGATGGACGTAAAAAGTCTATACTGTTACATTGATGCTGTTGACCCGGATCACTGGTTGCTGCGGAAAGAGGAGGAGCTCAAAAGGGGGGTGAGTGTAGCCGATGTGAAATGGCTAGCTAGTTAGCTAGTCAACCCTTCTCCCCAGATTGTTCAGTTTGGCTGGGCGGCCAGACTCTAGGAAGAGTCTTAGTGGTTCCCAACTCTTCCCCAGATCTGTGCCTCGACACCATCCTGTCTCGGCGCTCTACGGAAAATTCCTTCGCCCTCATGGCTTGGTTTTTGCTCTGACATGCATTGTCAACTGTGGGACCTTATATAGACAGGTGTGTGTCGTTCCAAATCATGTCCAATCAATTGACTTTACCACAGGAGGACTCCAATCAAGTTGTAGAAACTTCTCATGGATGATCAATGGAAACAGGATGCACCTGAGCTCAATTTTGAGTCTCATAGCAAAGGGTCCGAATTATTTTGTAAATTAAGTATTTATTTATTTTTAATACATTTGCTAAAAATATCTAAAAACCTATTTTCTCTTTGTCATTATGGGTTATTGTGTGTAGCTTGATGAGGGAAAAATAATAATTAGAATAAGGCTGTAACGTAACAATGTGGATAAAGGGAAGGGGTCTGAATACTTTCCTAATGCCCTGTAGTTCAGGGAAACGCAAAACACCTCTTATATGAATACAATTATTTTGCGGTGATATGAAAGGAAAGTTTTGAAGGTTTCCAAAACCGTTGTTGTCAAAAATGTCCAGTTCCAGTCAGCTGATTCTGTCCATTCCTTCTGGTTAGTTCCAGTCAGCCTATTCTATCCATTCCTTCTGGTTAGTTCCAGTCAGCTGATTCTATCCATTCCTTCTGGTTAGTTCCAGTCAGCTGATTCTATCCATTCCTTCTGGTTAGTTCCAGTCAGCTGATTCTATCCTTCTGGTTAGTTCCAGTCAGCCTATTCTATCCATTCCTTCTGGTTAGTTCCAGTCAGCTGATTCTATCCATTCCTTCTGGTTAGTTCCAGTCAGCTGATTCTATCCATTCCTTCTGGTTAGTTCCAGTCAGCTAATTCTATCCATTCCTTCTGGTTAGTTTTAGTCAGCTGATTCTATCCATTCCTTCTGGTTAGTTCCAGTCAGCTGATTATATCCATTCCTTCTGGTTAGTACTAGTCAGGCAGCTTAGTTTCCCATTCAGAGGACCCCCGACACTTTCCCTTAGTTCTTACAGGTCAAGGTCAGCAGCGTCACAAAAATCTGAGGATGTGAGGATGCCTGTTGGGCGTGGTCCGGAGACGGACTAGGCACCCCGTCCAGAAATTTGAGAATTTTGCACTTTTTAAACACCTGAAACCGATTTTTACCTGCAATCTAGAGCCATAATTATTATGCTTAATTCTATGTAAAAAAAAAAATTAAAAAAAGTTCATTTTTCTGCATATCTCTTGAGCTGTCTTGTATCCTCCTGACTGGTCTTCTTCTTTTTTTCATTTTAAGAAACTAAATATACTTCTCTGCTAAAAATCTGTGTAAAAGATTGAAATTAATCTGAGTCTTATTTAGTACATTTTGTATTAGCCTGCTTTTCTAAAGTCTACTAACCTTGTCAGCAGGCATGCCAGCTAAGATAGTTAAGACAAGCTAGCTACTCTAACTTGATTGATAGCCTGAAATGGCTTCTGGGTAGCCAGTTATGAGGTTGGGAGACTAGCTCATACCAACTTCAGAAAATTGCTAGGTGTCTAGAAGTATCGTGTGGTATTACAGAGAAACACCAACAACAACAAAACCTTCAAAAAAATAAATACAATTTTATCCATACAGGACCAGTCAAAAGTTTGAACACACCAACTCATTCAAGGCCTTTTCTTTATTTTTACTATTTTCTACATTGTATAATAATAGTGACAACATCAAAACTATGAAATAACACATATAGAATCATGTAATAAACAAAAAGTATATTTGAGATTCTTCAAAGTAGCCACCCTTTGCCTTGATGAGAGCTTTTGGCATTCTCTCAAGCAGCTTCATCTGGAATGCTTTTCCAACAGTCTCTTGGCATGTTAACCCACCATATGGCTTGTGTGAAGGAAAGCAAATACCTAGCTAGCTATCTGCACTCAGGCTGTATAGATCATAGAGATGCATGCAAAGGAAGAACATTGAAATTGAATGTCATAGAGATCTATAATTCATGAGTGATTCCAAATTCTGTTATAAATAACCTCTGCTCCTCCTCTCCTTCCCTCCAGACTCCCTGCAGCTCTCTGTCTCTGAAGAGGAGGTTCCCCATGAGCAGCAGCACTGTGAGCAGGAGTGGAGTCCCAGTCTGGGGCAGGAGGACCCAGAGCCCACACTGATTAAAGAGGAACAGGAGGAAGTCGGGACCAGTCAGGAGGAAGAGAAGCTTCAAGGGCTCTTTGTTACCAAAGACTCCATATTCACTACTTCCTGTGTGAAAAGTGAATGTGATCAGGAGGACCCACTTCAGTCCTTGACTCTTCCCCAAACCCAGACTGTGGAGAACAGAGAGAGAGACTCTAAACCAGTGAATCTCACACCTTTTGTCACTGTGACCCACATTAAGGGTCTCAACATTCCCTGTGACCCTCCAGATAATCAGAACAATGCCTCCAGCCACAGTTCAGCTGTAAATAGCGACCCAGTAGGACTTGACAGCAGTCCACCATTGGATCCCAGTCCACCATTGGATCCCAGTCCACCATTGGATCCCAGTCCACCATTGGATCCCAGTCCACCATTGGATCCCAGTCCACCATTGGATCCCAGCTCACCATTGGGTCCCAGCTCACCATTGGGTCCCAGCTCACCATTGGTTCCCAGCCCACCATTGGATCCCAGTCCACCATTGGTTCCCAGCCCACTATTGGAGAAACACTGTTCCAAACCCAGCACCACGTCTAGAAAAACTTACCACTGCCGTGACTGTGGTGAAACGTTTGCTCTAAAATCTGACCTGCAGAGACATGTGACTCTCACCAAGAAGAGACTCAGTGACTGCAGCTTCGGCAATAAACACTACAACTCCACCTGTAAACTGAAGGCCCATGTCCAACTCTGTCCCAGTGGGAAACCTTGCACCTGTCCAGTTTGTGGCAAGACCTTCAAATACAAAGGAGGTCTCCCCAGGCACATGAGGATTCACAAAGGAGAGAAACCATTTAGCTGTGGTGACTGTGGGAAAAGCTTCAATCAGAAGGGGAACCTAACTGAACATGTACTGATTCACACAGGAGAGAAACCTTTTAGCTGTGGCGACTGCGGGAAAAGCTTTGGGCTCAAGCGGTACCTAACCATGCATAAACTGACTCACACAGGAGAGAAACCGTTTAGCTGTGGAGACTGCGGGAAAAGCTTTAATCGCAAGGCTGTCTTAACTATGCATATACGGACTCACACAGGAGAGAAACCATTTATCTGTGGTGACTGTGGGAAAAGCTTCCGGCATAAAGGCTGCCTTAAGATACATGTACTGACTCACACAGCAGAGAAACGATTTAGCTGTGGAGACTGTGGGAAAAGCTTCAATAAGAGGGGGAACCTAAAAGTGCATATACGGACTCACACTGGAGAGAAATCTTTTAGCTGTGGAGACTGTGGGAAAAGCTTCAATACGAGGGGGAACCTAACCAGACATGCACGGACTCACACCAGAGATAATTCGTTTCGCTGTGGTGACTGTGGGGAAAGCTTCAATGAGAAGGGGCACCTAAATGAACATATACGAACTCACACAGGAGAGAAACGATTTATCTGTGGTGACTGTGGGAAAAGCTTTAAGCATAAGGGGTGCCTTAAAATACATATATTGTCTCACACAGGAGAGAAACCGTATAGGTGTGGTGACTGTGGTGAAAGCTTCAATGAGAAGGGGCGCCTAAATGAACATATACAGACTCACACAGGAGAGAAACCTTATAGCTGTGGTGACTGTGGGGAAAGCTTCAATCAGAAGGTGGACCTAAAGAGGAATATACGGATTCACACAGGAGAGAAATCGCATGGCTGCTCAGTCTGTGGTAAAGGATTCATTCAGAAGTCTCATCTGCTGAGGCATGTGGATAAAGTCCACAAAGGAAGAAAACAGGACAGAAACTGAAAGAACATTAGGACAAAGAGATTGTCTGTCAGGTAAGTGAATAAAAAGGCAGGATGTGGACAAATCTCTTAGGAAGCAACAGCGATATGGCCCTCATCAAATATGCAGTCGACATGGCTCTGGTTGCTTGCCTGGAGGTCAAGTCCATCTCCAGCTACTCCCAGTTCATTGACTGCCTCTTGACGTGGTTTGACAGTAGCTTTCTTGACCTCAACGTCAGTCACAAAGACCAAAAAACTGTGCCTTGGAGGAAATCAATTTGGGGAAAATGGAAGCCCTTCTCTTGAGCCTGTCACTATGTAAGGGAATACCCCCCTGAAATGGACAAAAATGAATGGCAACATATTGGCATTGGACAAAGTATGGAAGGACGTGGAGCAAGTCACACATTTTAAATACTTGGGGACAATTTTCGACCACAAACTTTTCAACCACAAAACACTGACCTCATCTACAAAAAGGCAAGGCCGTTTCTTTCCCTACTTAAGATAGTATGACGTTTTAATGCAAGCAAATTCACACGGATCGTGGTACACAAATACCAGATTGAGTGTTCTCAATTACAATTCTGCTACCTCTCAGTGATGTTTAATTTTTTGTTTCATTCTGACATTTCAGTCTGACATGTAAAATTAGTTTCATTCTGACATGTAAATGTGTTATGTTTTTATTTTATTTACTTTTCTGCTCTTTTGCACACCAGTATCTCTACTTGCACATCATCATCTGCTCATTTATCACTCCACTGTTAATCTGCTCAATTGTAACTCTTCGCTCCTGTGGCCTATTTATTGCCTACCTCCTCATGCCTTTTGCACACACTGTATATAGACTTTATTTTTTCTACAGTGTCATTGATTTGTTTTGTGTTACTGGCTTGTTTATTGTTTATTCCATGTGTAACTCTGTGTTGTTGTCGGTGTCACACTGCTATGCTTTATCTTGGCCAGGTCGCAGTTGCAAATGAGAACTTGATCTCAACTCGCCTACCTGGTTAAATAAAGGTGAAATAAAATTTAAAAAATGTGTTTCATTCTGACATGTAAATATTTGTGTTTTTATTTTATTTGTGTTTTTATAGTCTCTGGATCATTCATTCTGTTTAAATGTACTAGACAATAAAGTTTGTCTTATCTGCTTATCTTAAAGCTATCTTAGTCTCTGGATCATTCATGCCGTGGGTTACAGGCAAATAGACAAGTAAATCAAATTTGACACCAAGTAATTGTACACAAGGTCCAAAGGAAATTTAGCGCACACTGTCACATCAGTCCCAAGCCAGTTATCAGGAGGGTTAGGGTTAGGGTTAGGAGGAGGTTATCAGGAGGGTTAGGGTTAGGAGGAGGTTATCAGGAGGGTTAGGGTTAGGGTTAGGAGGAGGTTATCAGGAGGGTTAGGGTTAGGAGGAGGTTATCCGGAGGGTTAGGGTTAGGAGGAGGTTATCAGGAGGGTTAGGAGGAGGTTATCAGGAGGGTTAGGGTTAGGAGGAGGTTATCAGGAGGGTTAGGGTTAGGAGGAGGTTATCAGGAGGGTTAGGGTTAGGAGGAGGTTATCAGGAGGGTTAGGGTTAGGAGGAGGTTATCAGGAGGGTTAGGGTTAGGAGGAGGTTATCAGGAGAGTTAGGGTTAGGATGAGGTTATCAGGAGGGTTAGGGTTAGGAGGAGGTTATCAGGAGGGTTAGGGTTAGGAGGAGGTTAGTGGTTCAGTGGTCTAAGGCACTGCATCTCTGTGCTTGAGAAGTCACTACAGACACCCTGGTTCAGCGGTCTAAGGCACCGCATCTCTGTGCTTGAGAAGTCACTACAGACACCCTGGTTCAGCGGTCTATGGCACTGCATCTCTGTGCTTGAGAAGTCACTACAGACACCCTGGTTCAGTGGTCTATGGCGCTGCATCTCTGTGCTTGAGAAGTCACTACAGACACCTCGATTTGAATCCAGGCTGTATCACAACCGGCCGTGATTGGGAGTCACATAGGGCGACGCACAATAGGCCAGCGTCCTCCAGTTTTGGCCGTAATTGTAAATAAGAAATTTGTTCTTAACTGACTTGCCTAGTTAAGTAAAGGTTAAATGAATTAAAAATGACAAAAAATTAATTCAGTTCATGCCAGAAATGTTCTCCTAGATCCCCCTATTACCTGCTGTAATTGTTTCCTCTCATGTAGTTATCTATTCCATTATAACTGGTCTGGACCTTGTAGTAAAACCCCTGATTATATAAATATATTGATACGAAATATAAATAGATATACTTTCCAGAAAACATCTTGAATTTGTCCAATAGTTTTTTTTAAATGTCATTTTAATCTAATGTTGCTCATTCATCGTGTTGATGTAATATTGTATGGAATAATGATAAACTGTTGACTCCTGAGGATGAATTGATTCTCCAAGATCATCCTTCACTGTTTGTCTATGTAGTTTTCGTTTCCCTTTGCTACTGGTCTGTAGGCTGCCTTGCACAGAAAACCTCCATCCAGCTGGCGGCGCTGTCGTGTGGTTCAGGGCACGCAGCCCACGAGAATAAAGGATTTTTCTAAAATTCCTTGACTAGAACACGGAAGTAAGATTGTAGACAATGGTTGTCACTAGTTACCACAGCCACCAAGTACAAATTGGCTCTGTCGTAAAAACCTAAGAAAACTCCAATGTGCGTGTTGGTTCTAATTTAAAGGTTAGGCATACGTTTAACTGTGTGGTTAGGGTTAGGTTTAAAATCAGGTTTTAGGAAGAGAAATTGTAGAAATATTGTACAAATTTGTGGCTGTGGTAACTAGTAACGATCCATTGTTGTTGTAAAGCTAGACCACAGCAAAGATGTTCTACTAAGATAGAATTGAATTGAATAGATCACATCCTGTCGTTTCCAATGCGGAGGCAAGTGAGCCGAGTAGGTGGGATCAAGTGTCGAGATGGGTTTTTCAAAGTCGCGTTTATTGGTCTATCAGAGATGTCAGTCAGATGGCTTAGTGACGTCAATAAAATACATCTTTGTCATATTCAAAATGAGATTTGGAGAAAACACTTTTATTAACTAACTTTAAGTAACTTTTCGTTGTTGACACTTTTATAATGCCACCAAGATCGAAAAGTAAGTTACAAATATATATATTTTAATGTTTATACACGTTATATAAATTCGATATTAAAACGTGTTGTAGTGGGCGTTAACTGTTTAATACATGTTAGAATTTCACATGGGCAAGAAGAGAAATAGTAACGTTAGTTAGGTTGATATATAGACATATATTTATCGGCTGGCTAACGTTACTGTAGTGCAATTAATCGGATTCTGCACTTGTCCGAAAAATAGCAGAGTAACTAACTAATCATTCAGAACCGCACATCTGAGAGAACAGGACGTAAGTTATTAGTTTCCTCGAAGAGCTAGAAACAGCTAGAACATGGATGAGCACGGACGAACAGCGTTTGTAGGAATTAATGTACTCTACAGTACTGCATATCGTTACACCTCAAAGGAGCTACTACAACCAGGTGTTGTAACCAAAATGATTTTACAATCGTTTTGTTTTGAACAGAACCATGACCAGACGGACATTGGAATTCGTTTTAAAGTGACAGCGAGGACAAGGCACTGTTTCCCCACTGTAACGGCTGTTGATGGAAGGAGGTGAGGACCAAGGTGCAGCGTTGTACGTGTTCATATTATTTATTTGAAACTGAACACTAAATAACAAAAGGAATAACCAAAACAGTTCTGAAAGGTTAAACAGAAATTAACTCCCCACAAAACCCATGTGGGAAAAAGCTACCTAAGTATGGTTCTCAATCACAGACAACGATAGACAGCTGCCTGTGATTGAGAACCACACGGCCAAACAACAAAGAAATGCAAAATATAGAGAAATTAACATAGAATGCCCACCCTCGTCACACCCTAGCCTAACCAAAATAGAGAATAAAAGCCTCTCTATGGCCAGGGCGTGACACCCACGAGGAATTTGGCACACGGGTGGTTTTATTTGGGCCCCAAAGTTTTTGAGGCAATTTAAAATATATATTTTATTGTTGTACATAAAAGACTGGAGAAACACCAGGAAATCAGCTTCAAGTTATTTAATTTTTAAAATGTTTATTTAAGAATCTATTCTTGCATTCCGATGAATAATAGAGACACCTGATTGGTTACAAATGTAAGCACGGTTTGAATGATTATTTTATTCAAAACAATTATATTTGTTTGGGCTTTTTCCAATCAATTTACAGTCTACAAATGATTTGTAATTATGTTCCCGACCCCCCACAACCATCCGCTCAAGAAAATAATAGTCACGCGGCTGTATCTAGTTCATCCCTGGGATAAAGGGAATGGGATGACTCACCTTTCCTCTGTTTGTTTTTGTTCTCTTCACCAGGATAGTGAGACAGAGGGGGGGGGGGGGGGGGGGCATGCTGGACATGGCCTTCCAGGATACAATCAAAAGGCACTTGATCTAAGTAAGGTGACTCTTCGTCCTTACACAATGCCAGAGACTGCTAAGGTTTTTTTTAATCAATTATGTCCTCCATTTTTGATATTCCAATCTATAAGATGACCACGTACTTGGGTTTTGGAGGTTTTTAGTCTCGCGGCATGCTTACTTTTCATTTGCCTGTTGTTCTTTTGTGTGATTTTCACAGCATCTTTTCCAGGAGCTGTATTCTCTTGTTAAAGTACCATCTGTATGAGATAAACGTTGTGATATTTTTTCTTTCAATGTGTCTGCAATCAATCACTGTGGGTTCATTATTATTATTATTATACTATAGATCGTCAATTGGATGATGGCCTCCTCCTTGCATGACACCTGTGCTTACATGCTGCTTCCTTTGTCACCTGAGTCTCCTCCTGTTTGCTCATGAGGAAGCCTCCTCACCTGACAGACCAACTCCTGCAGACTCCTAGAACTAAATTCAGCATCTGCTGCTTCCTCTGCTGGAGCTGGGTGTAGAAGGAAGGAGAGGAGCCCTCCTTCACTCTCTTGTTCTGTCTTTCTCACCTAAAACTCCTACATCTGCTTCCCTGGCCTCTCCTTCAAAAAAATAGCAAATTCAAGACTTTAAACCTGTTGATATAAAAGAATAACGATGCATCTTTAGTTGCTACCAACTTTGTGGTTGTCTTCTTTTTGTACTACGCCGTTCATCTGTTGCAGATTGAGGGGGTGGATTCATGCAATGCATTCTGGTAGGTGCTGCCTCGCAGGACAGTGTCTTCCGTGAACCCTGTCGAAAGACATTTCTACCAGAAAAGTATCATGACTGAAATGCATTTTTATTGACAAAGATAGTCAATAATCAGAATAAAACTGCTCCTCGCACACAGCGTAACCCACTCTCTTCAGGTCCTCAAAGGACTTCTGCAGACTGATGTCCCTACGCCTGATGTTTCTCTGGCCACATCTTCCTCCTGAGTAATTACAAAAGTGTGTAAGTATTCATCTCAAATGATTATTTTTTAATTCAGCTGGATGTTGGGCTATGCTTAAAGTCTCCTGTTTCATAGTTAATTTAGTAGTGTAGTGGTTGATATAACATCTGTGGTGATATATTGTAGTTTGTAGATAATAGTTTATGTTTATGTCCTCTATCTCTGTTTTTCACCCTGATTGTTTTTTAATAGAGTTCATTTAAATAGACCCAGACTTTATCCTGTCCTATGAAACATTAGAATACAGACCCACACTTTATCCTGTCCTATGAAACATCACAATAAAGACCCAGACTTTATCCTGTCCTATGAAACATCAGAATAAAGACCCAGACTTTATCCTGTCCTGTGAAACATCAGAATAAAGACCCACACTTCATCCTGTCCTGTGAAACATCAGAATAGACCCACACTTCATCCTGTCCTGTGAAACATCAGAATAGACCCACACTTCATCCTGTCCTGTGAAACATCAGAATAGACCCACACTTTATCCTGTCCTATGAAACATTGCAGTAAAGACCCAGACTTCATCCTATGAAACATTTTCAGTTGCTGCCCTCTTAAACCCGATTGGTCTTTTGAAGCTCCTCTCTATTGCTACACATGGTGTGTGTGTCTTTCTTTTTTGGTCCCTTTTCCTGTTGAGGGGGGATGCATTCACACCATGTGTTCTTCCAGGTTGTGATCAAATGCTCTACCTTTATGGTTTCCATATGTTCTATGTTTTTCCCCATGTTAACAGGCATTTAATAAATGTACAACCTTTTGAGTTTTGTCTATTTTCTGAAGATGCGTATGATTATAGTAGACTATCGTTTGTGTTCTTCTTTACTTAGTCTGATCACAGGGCAACAGAACATAAGTCGTTGCCTGTACAATGTTTTACAGACATCTACCATCATTTTAAGAGGTACGGGTTAATAGTGTTCTACGACTCGATAAATTACTTTGCAATGACCCCGTGTCACAAATGATGGCTTGGATGTAATACGGCTGGGCACATTGGTAAACTAACTATCACAGATAGATGAGATAGATATATCACACTGCATGTATAAATGTGAAACATCCGCTTGGCGTTTCCTCTCACTACCATATTTGGGGTTACACTGTGTTAAACCCGGCTATAAGGTTTGTTTCATTACCGGTAGCTAGCATGTTTTTATCTATCAGTGATCATTGCTTTGGCGATTGATCCGATGGGTAGTCATGGATACAGCACACTACTGATTACACAGCCAACAACGTGTGCCTCACCATGCAATAATTACTCAAAATGCATCTTCTCATTATTTATTACATACCTTTCAACGTCTGTTGGAAGCTGGAACAAGGATTTTCCTCTACTCCATTTTTACAATAAACAAAGTATTTTATTGATGACATGTGTTTCTTATCGTGAAAAAAAAAGTTGATTCACAGAAGAAGTACTAGTAGTGGGAAAACTTGCAAAGAAATCTATTTCTAGCTATTTATTATTAAGCTAAGTCAGCTAGATATCTACTTGGGACAAGCTAGCTACCGCGAAGAAGAGGATGAAGACCATTTGTGCCTTGCTGAATAAGCATAACGTTCATTAGGAAAACGGCCACTATCTAGTGCACTCGTCCTAAACAAAGTAATCTCTACAAGCAATTGGGTAAGTCAAAGTCTACCAAACGTAGTGCACTCTGTTTGTTGTAGATTCTAGTTTTGGAAACGGAAAACTGTACGGAGATCAAATGTTCCTTTTATGAGAAAATGTGCAAAATGTCGGCCAAAATCCATCTAGCTGAATCTTCTCCCACTGTCGTCCACTGGGCTTCCTCTCACTACCATATTTGGTAGCAGTCATTTCCAATATGAGGAAATTAATCATAGTGGGAAGAACAACCACGAGCTAGTGAGATCCTACTGGTGCGTTATAGAATTATTTGCATATTTCCTATTGGGAACGCCTACTCTGAAGTTCGTGTGTGCAATACCTCAATTCACCCATTCACTCCTTCTAAACAACATGTTTTTTTTTATGGGTAAAAATAAAGGTAAAGTTTAGAAAACTTAGTCCATTCTCTTCATAACATATTTTGATTTTAAAACTGTATATGTTTCATCGACAAGAAAATTAGCAGAAAGTCAGCAAAAACCCAACCTTCGCATCTCCCCAGCCCGTTGGGGAGTGGCAGCGATGAGACAAGATCGTAATTGGATATCAACATTGGATCATTCAGAGATCCTCACTGAACTTCTGAAGAGAGTTTGCTGCACTGAAAGTAAAGGGGCTGAATAATTTTGCACGCCCAATTTTTCAGTTTTTGATTTGTTAAAAAAGTTTGAAATATCCAATAAATGTCGTTCCACTTCATGATTGTGTCCTACTTGTTGTTGAGTTTTATATCTTTATGTTTGAAGCCTGAAATGTGGCAAAAGGTCGCAAAGTTCAAGGGGGCCGAATACTTTCGCAAGGCACTGTATATTTAAACACATAGTTGACAAAGTTACAAAAGAGCAACATGAGAATCTGTAAATAACTAGGTAAGATAATCAAGTGAGAGTGGTGTGGAGCATTCCTCAAATAATTTGGCATGAACATCTTTGTTTTGGTGACGGTCTTAGTTTGCCACAAAACCACCACTGACACGACCACTGCTTACAGCTGCTGCTGAGAAACCAGGGGAGGCTGAAGTAATTCTGAACAAGCCAATTAACCCACTCTTCCCCAGGTTGCCGTCAGTGTAAATAATAATTTGTTCTATACTTAGTAAAAAAAATAAAGTCTGTACCTTGTAGTTAACTCTCCCTCCACATAGAGGCGCTGTGGCTTTTGGCTTGCCACCCGCTGATACAGGCGGAAGTGAGTTTACGAGTGGACTTTTCTTTCTTGTGAACAACGTTCTTTCTTTGTGGAAGAAGCTACCAGCTGAATAGCTAACTAGCTACCAGTCAACTTAAAATGTCTAAACAACAGTTGTTTCGTGTGTTTTTAAATGATCGTTTAACGGCGGCTGCTGTGGATATTTTCGGTGCAGTTGAGAAAACGGTAGTGGAGTACCAGGAGGAGAATGATCGGCTACGGAGACTGCTGCGGATCACACCGGAGGTTAAACTATGTAGAACAGGTACGTCTGTACAGTGCATTCGGAAAGTATTCAGACCCCTTCAATATTTCCACATTAGGTGAAAAATCTGTCCATGTGTGTTTGAGCACTTAACCCTCATGTCTCCTGTAATTGCTGGAGATAAGAGCGTCTGCTAAAATGACAGACATTTCAAGTGTAATGCATTGTACTTTTGGAGTCCATTTCTTATTGTAAATAAGAATATAATATGTTTCTGAACACTAATACATTCATGTGGATGATACTATGATTACGGATAATCACGAATAATGAAGTTAATATCCTGCAAAATCAGGAATACAGATACACAACTCCCCTCCTCCTTACCAATAACAGGGGAGGTTAGCATTTTGGAGGGATGTGATGATCTTTGTTTCTTTTAACCTTCTCACTTGTCTTCATTGAAGGTTCATTCATTATTATCCAGAAACAGATTATATTGTATGTACAATAAAAGGGACTCCAAACTTATACAAACACATTATTCACCATTCACTTCCTATTGGGCAAAACCCACAACACAACCAAAACAAACACATTATTCACCATTCACTTCCTATTGGGCAAAACCCACAACACAACCAAAACAAACACATTATTCACCATTCACTTCCTATTGGACAAAACCCACAACACAACCAAAACAAACACATTATTCACCATTCACTTCCTATTGGACAAAACCCACAACACAACCAAAACAAACACATTATTCACCATTCACTTCCTATTGGACAAAACCCACAACACAACCAAAACAAACACATTATTCACCATTCACTTCCTATTGGACAAAACCCACAACACAACCAAAACAAACACATTATTCACCATTCACTTCCTATTGGACAAAACCCACAACACAACCAAAACAAACACATTATTCACCATTCACTTCCTATTGGACAAAACCCACAACACAACCAAAACAAACACATTATTCACCATTCACTTCCTATTGGACAAAACCCACAACACAACCAAAACAAACACATTATTCACCATTCACTTCCTATTGGACAAAACCCACAACACAACCAAAACGAACTGCATTCAACCAGTTTGTGGTTTCACAAGCTTAATGTGTGTAATGAATATGGGATCAAATACGACACTTCTGACTACTGTAATACGCTACGTTAACTTATCCAAATGCTTCTGACTACTGTAATGCGCTACGCTACGTTAACTTATCCAAATGCTTCTGACTACTGTAATACGCTACGCTACGTTAACTTATCCAAATGCTTCTGACTACTGTAATACGCTACGTTAACTTATCCAAATGCTTCTGGCTACTGTAATACGCTACGTTAACTTATCCAAATGCTTCTGGCTACTGTAATACGCTACGTTAACTTATCCAAATGCTTCTGACTACTGTAATGCGCTACGCTACGTTAACTTATCCAAATGCTTCTGACTACTGTAATACGCTACGCTACGTTAACTTATCCAAATGCTTCTGACTACTCTAATACGCTAGGTTAACTTATCCAAATGCTTCTGACTAATTCACATTGGGGGACTAGATACATAAAGGTTCTTTTGATTTCTAAATGGTAAAACAGATATTATCAAAATCCCCTCAAATAAAAGGTGACGTTCTTAACTGTCACCACATATAAAACATTTGATCCCAAATTCTGGAGTACAGAGGCACATTTGTAAATGTTAGTTTCACTGTCTAAATAAATACATAAGAGAGTGTAAACCTCTGCTCCTTCCCTCCAGACTCCCTGCAGCTTTCTGTCTCTGAAGAGGAGGTTCCCCCTGAGCAGCAGCACTGTGAGCAGGAGTGGAGTCCCAGTCTGGGGCAGAAGGACCCAGAGACCAAACAGATTAAAGAGGAACAGGAGGAAGTCAGGACCAGTCAGGAGGAAGAGCAGCTTCAAGGGCTCGTTGATACCAAAGACTCCATATTCACTCCTTCCCGTGTGAAAAGTGAATGTGATCTGGAGAACCCATGTCAAGAAGCCGTACTAGCTGAACACCCAACTCTCAGTCCACTGAAAATGTCTAAACTACAGTTGTTCTGTGTGTTTTTAAATCAATGTTTAACGGCATCTGCTGCTGTTGAGATTTTCGGTGCAGTTGAGAAAACGGTAGTGGAGTACCAGGAGGAGAATGATCTGCTACGGAGACTGCTGCGGAGGACACCGGAGATACAACTATGTAGAATAGGTTAGTATGTAGATATAATACCTAGCTAGCTACGGTTCTACTTAGTTAATAAACTGTTTCCGGTAACAGGGATCTCCATCGCATCCATTTTTAAAGAACAATTCATAATATAGCTATGATTCACCAGGCATAACTAAAAAGTTATCTGTCAGGAAATGATCATTGAAAACAGCTTATATGGCACAGCCTTTCTGACTCCAAAGCATTTCATTAGAGACGGTGAGTATGTTTACGTTCACACTAGTAATTCCATATTATATTGACGGCAGTAGGCTGAGTACGACATCGGTCCTGTAGACCCCTGACTCTGCTCATCTTCAACGCTGTGAGGTCATAATAGAAGTAAGCATTAGAGGTCGACCTCTACTAAGTGTAACAGTATAGACTTTACGTCCGTCCCCTCGCCCCCACCTGGGCGCTAACTAGCTAGCCAGCCATTTCACATCGGCTATATTAGCATACGGTGATCAAAACATCTAGTTTTCTGAGAAATCTTTCAGATTATTAGGACGTGTACAAGCTTTATTAAAATATCAAGTTTGGGAGCAGTAAAACTATTTATCTGTATTGTACATTATTTTAGCTCCTGATATTATTTAGGATCAATGCCAATAAAGACATTTTCAATAAAAAAATCGTTGAGATCTATAATTCACATTTGTGATTCAAGTGTTCTATTTAATTGTGTGGTATATAAATAACCTCTGCTCCTCCTCTCCTTCCCTCCAGACTGCCTGCAGCCCTCTGTCTCTGAAGAGGAGGTTCCCCCTGAGCAGCAGCACTGTAAGCAGGAGTGGAGCCCCAGTCTGGGACAGAAGGATCCAGAGACCAAACAGATTAAAGAGGAACAGGAGGAAGTCAGGACCTGTCAGGAGGGAGAGCAGCTTCAAGGTCTCAAAGACTCCATATTCACTACTTCCTGTGTGAAAAGTGAATGTGATCAGGAGGACCCACTTCAGTCCTTGACTCTTCCCCAAACCCAGACTGTGGAGAACAGAGAGAGTGACTCTAAACCAGTGGATCTGAACCCTTTTGTCACTGTGACCCACATTAAGGGTCTCAACATTCCCTGTGACCCTCCAGATAATCAAAACAATGCCTCCAGCCACAGTTCAGCTGTAAGCAGTGACACAGTACGACTTGACAGTAGCCCACCATTAGATCCCAGTCCACCATTGAAGAAACACTGTTCCAAACCCAACACCACAGCTAGAAAAACTCACCACTGCCGTGACTGTGGTGCAACATTTGCTCTGAAAGCTGACCTGCAGAGACATGTGACTCTCTTCAGTAAGATACCCAGTGAATGTAGTTCCTGCCAAAAACGCTACAACTCCACCTGTAAACTGAAGGCCCATGTCCGACTCTGTCACAGTGGTAAACCCCTCACCTGCCCTGTTTGTGGAAAGACCTTCAAACACAAAGGAGATCTGTCCAATCACATGAGGATTCACACAGGAGAGAAACCATTTATCTGTGGTGACTGTGGGAAAAGCTTCAATCGCACGGATTTCCTAACCAGGCATAAACTGACTCACACAGGAGAGAAACCATTCACCTGTGGTGACTGTGGGAAAAGCTTCAATCGGAAGGAGACCTTAACTACGCACAAACTGACTCACACCAAAGAGAAACCATTTAGCTGTGGTGACTGTGGGAAAAGTTTCAATCGGAAGGTGAGCCTAACTGAGCATAAATTGACTCGCACAGGAGCGAAACCATTTAGCTGTGGTGACTGTGGGAAGAGCTTTATTCGGAAGGTGAGCCTAACTGAACATAAACTGACTCACACAGGAGAGAAACCATTTGTCTGTGGTGACTGTGGGAAAAGCTTCAATCGGATAGGGCACCTATCTGAACATAAACTGACTCACACAGGAGAGAAACCATTTAGCTGTGGTGAATGTGGGAAGAGCTTTATTCAGAACAGGGCACTAAGTAGACATATACTGACTCACACAGGAGAGAAATCATTTAGCTGTGGTGACTGTGGGAAGAGCTTTATTCAGAAGTGGGACCTAAGGAGACATAAACTGACTCACACACGAGAGAAACCATTCACCTGTGGTGACTGTGGGAGAAGTTTCAATCGCAAGGAGACTTTAACTACGCACAAACTCACTCACAACAGAGAGACACCATTTAGCTGTAGTAACTGTGGGAAAAGCTTCATTCAGAAGGGGGTCCTAATGAGGCATTTACTGACTCACACAGGAGAGAAACCATTTAGCTGTGTTGACTGCGGGAAGAGCTTTATTCTGAAAGGGGACCTAAGAAGACATATGCTGATTCACACAGGAGAGAAACCATTCTCCTGTGGTGACTGTGGGAAAAGCTTCAATCGCAAGCAGACCTTAACTACACACAAACTAACTCACACCAGAGAGAAATCGTGTAGCTGTGGGGACTGTGGGAAAAGCTTCAATCGGAAACATCATGGCTGCTCAGTCTGTGATAAAATATTAATTCAGAAGACTAATCTGCTAACACGTGAAAAACAACCACAAAGAAAGTGAATGAGGACACAGAGAGGAGACTAAGAGAGTATTGAGATACACCTGTGGACCAACTGAGGACATAGACACAGAGGGGACTAAGAGAGTATTGAGATACACCCAAGATCCCCTGTGGACCAACTGTAACTGGTTCTCCTGATCCTGCTCAGTCCAATGTCACAGTAATTATATAATGGGACTGTTGTCTGAACCTAACAGGCAATGTTGCTACTCTTTGTGTATGAAATGGACAATTTGCAGTTCCGACAACCACCAGTTTTTAGGTGAACAACTGGGAGATGATGTAGGAGAGTTGTGATCACTCAATGTCGTAGACAGATCTGTGGATACAAGATGTCCAGATCTGATGCAGGGTTTCCAATAGGCTGCCTGTTGGTGGTTTAATATGGCCCAAGTTTTCATGTGTAAATAGATTTACAGTACCAAGGGTTTTTCTTTATTTGTACTATTTTCTACATTGTACAATAAGTAGCCACCCAGGTGTATCCGATCTCAAGAAATTGTAGAAAACATCCCCCTTATGTAATCAATGTGAGCATTACTTAACCAGGGGAGTAGTGATTGGATAATGGGGAATGTTTTGTAACTAGGGGAGTAGTGATTGGATAAGGGGGATGTTTTGTAACCAGGGGAGTAGTGATTGGATAAGGGGGGTTGTAACCAGGGGAGTAGTGATTGGATAAGGGGGATGTTTTGTAACCAGGGGAGTGGTGATTGGATAAGGAGGGGTTGTAACCAGGGGAGTAGTGATTGGATAAGGGGGATGTTTTGTAACTAGGGGAGTAGTGAGTGGATAAGGGGGTATTCCTGTATTGTGTGAATCAGATGTAACTGGTTGAGGGAGGAGTTTACCAGCGAGGCTGGACTGTATATAAGTCATTGTTGGCAAGTCATTTTTCTTTGTCTGCAGACGGCCTGTTTTTAGAACCTCTTTCTCTCTGGGGCCTTTTTCCTAAATATTCTACTGCTGTATTTTGTTGTTGTTAACTTGTTAACTTGTTATCCACACATGCAGGGTCATATAATTAGTATTTTCTTTAGGAGGAACAGGATTGTGTTTCCTGGAGGTGGAGAGTTGGGGAGACCATAGGATGTGTAGACTGATTATAAAGGGCTTTGCTTGAATAAATACTGGCTGTGCATTTCCTCTGGAGGGGCCACTGACCCAAATAGACCAGAGGGTATCCTCTTTGTTACTGTGTTGGGTTCATGCTTTGGGGTGTGTATGAAAATGTCTCAGCATGACGAGGTGAGTATACCTCTTTCGTCTCGTGGGACACTAGGTCCCATTACAGTGAGGAACTCCAGGTCCACAGATGAAGGGTTTGTGGTGCACTAAGCTATTAAAGACTAAAGTATTTATTTAATAAGTTGCAGAGCTGAGAAATTATACTCACCATGAACTTCTGGTGTTATTGCCCTAGGAGATCGTGATGAACTTCGACCCCTGAGCTGACGTCCCGCTGAGTTGGTGACGCACATCCCTGGGTGTAAAACAAAGATATGTATTAATTAATAAACAGTTGCAGAGTGAAGAAATTATACTCGCCCTCAAGTTTTACTGGTCTTATTGCCCTAGGAGATCCTGATGAACTACGATCCCTGACAGGTATTCCCAAACTGGGGTACGCCAAATAAAAATGTGATTCACTTTTTTTTCTCTCACCTGAGTAGACTCGTTTCACTGCCAAAAATTAAATTCAACCCTCTAGTGTTCGGCGAAATAACAACACAATGTCAAATACAGGTAGCCTAGTCAAATGATTAACATCCAATCACATTAACCGTTACTCATCCAATCACATTCACCGTTACTCATCCAATCACATTCACCGTTACTCATCCAATCACATTTCGACTCTGTCAATCACCACATCCTCATCGGCAGACTCGACAGCCTTGGTTTCTCAAATGATTGCCTCGCCTGGTTCACCAACTACTTCTCTGATAGAGTTCAGTGTGTCAAATCGGAGGGTCTGCTGTCCGGACCTCTGGCAGTCTCTATGGGGGTGCCACAGGGTTCAATTCTTGGACCGACTCTCTTCTCTGTATACATCAATGAGGTTGCTCTTGCTGCTGGTGAGTCTCTGATCCACCTCTACGCAGACGACACCATTCTGTATCCTTCTGGCCCTTCTTTGGACACTGTGTTAACAACCCTCCAGGCAAGCTTCAATGCCATACAACTCTCCTTCCGTGGCCTCCAATTGCTCTTAAATACAAGTAAAACTAAATGCATGCTCTTCAACCGATCGCTACCTGTACCTACCCGCCTGTCCAACATTACTACTCTGGACGGCTCTGACTTAGAATACGTGGACAACTACAAATACTTAGGTGTCTGGTTAGACTGTAAACTCTCCTTCCAGACCCATATCAAACATCTCCAATCCAAAGTTAAATCTAGAATTGGCTTCCTATTTCGCAACAAAGCATCCTTCACTCATGCTGCCAAACATACCCTTGTAAAACTGACCATCCTACCAATCCTCGACTTTGGCGAAGTCATTTACAAAATAGCCTCCAATACCCTACTCAACAAATTGGATGCAGTCTATCACAGTGCAATCCGTTTTGTCACCAAAGCCCCATATACTACCCACCATTGCGACCTGTACGCTCTCGTTGGCTGGCCCTCGCTTCATACTCGTCGCCAAACCCACTGGCTCCATGTCATCTACAAGACCCTGCTAGGTAAAGTCCCCCCTTATCTCAGCTCGCTGGTCACCATTGCATCTCCCACCTGTAGCACACGCTCCAGCAGGTATATCTCTCTAGTCACCCCCAAAACCAATTCTTTCTTTGGCCGCCTCTCTTTCCAGTTCTCTGCTGCCAATGACTGGAACGAACTACAAAAATCTCTGAAACTGGAAACACTTATCTCCCTCACTAGCTTTAAGCACCAACTGTCAGAGCAGCTCACAGATTACTGCACCTGTACATAGCCCACCTATAATTTAGCCCAAACAACTACCCCTTTCCCTACTGTATTTAATTTATTTATTTATTTTGCTCCTTTGCACCCCATTATTTTTATTTCTACTTTGCACATTCTCCCATTGCAAATCTACCATTCCAGTGTTTTACTTGCTATATTGTATTTACTTTGCCACCATGGCCTTTTTGCCTTTACCTCCCTTATCTCACCTCATTTGCTCACATCGTATATAGACTTGTTTATACTGTATTATTGACTGTATGTTTGTTTTAAAGGTGTTCTCAACTGGCCTACCTGGTTAAATAAAGGTGTTCTCAACTGGCCTACCTGGTTAAATAAAGGTGTTCTCAACTAGCCTACCTGGTTAAATAAAGGTGTTCTCAACTGGCCTACCTGGTTAAATAAAGGTGTTCTCAACTGGCCTACCTGGTTAAATAAAGGTGTTCTCTACTAGCCTACCTGGTTAAATAAAGGTGTTCTCAACTAGCCTACCTGGTTAAATAAAGGTGTTCTCTACTAGCCTACCTGGTTAAATAAAGGTAAAATAAATAAAAATAAATACAAGGACATGTCTAGAATAAGTGGGTCAACGTCCCCTCATCCTGCTTGCACCTCTCACACAGTGGTGAGGTGTCTGGGAATATTTTATGCAGTTTCACTTTTGAGTAATGTAACCTGTGTATCACCTTAAACTGTACAAGGTTGTGTCTGGCATTCACTGAACTGTGGTTTATATTCCGGAGAGCTTCTACCCAGTCCTCATCTGAGATTTCTGAACCAAGTTCTTGTTCCCACGCCCTTTTAATGGTGTCTGTGGATACCTCTATGTGGGCCTGTAGCACATCATACAGTCTAGAGACCGACCCTTTTGAATGGGTTTTGACAAGGATCAGCTTATCTAATGTAGGATTATTTGTCTGAATGCCACACTGTGGGATATGTGTCCTTACGAAATTCCTGATTTGGAGGTATCTGAAAAAATGTGTTGTTGGCATGTTGAACTTTCCCTGTAATTGTTGAAATGAAGCTAACTGACCATCCATGTATAAGTTACCAATTGTTGTGACCGTCCACTGTGAAAACACCACATCATCCAATGTTCATTCAAGGTTCCAATATAGAACCGTCATGGTGGCCTAGAGTCAGTTGAAACTGCCTCTGCCTGCCAACTGGTTACTTCTAAGTGAACTGGCAGACAGTTAAAACATATTTTCACAACTCTTTATTGTACCTGTCAATGTGGAAAGCATGATTCAGGCAAATCGGGCTGTCAATGTAAATACTGGGCATGTTAAGAAAATACCTAATCTGTTTCCAGATCCTAAGCGTATGACAAATGACTGGATTAGAGTCATAAGTGGCTTTTTTCCACTAATGATGGACTATTCCGGCGCCGACAGAGATGGCCGCCTCGCTTCGCGTTCCTAGGAAACTATGCCGTGTTTTGTTTTTTTACGTGTTATTTCTTACATTAGTACCCCAGGTCATCTTAGGTTTCATTACATACAGTCGAGAAGAACTACTGAATATAAGATCAGCGTCAACTCACCATCAGTACGACCAAGAATATGTTTTTCGCGACGCGGATCCTGTGTTCTGCCTTTCACCCAGGACAACGGAATGGATCCCATGCAGCGACCCAAAAAAACGACTCCGAAAAAGAGGGAAACGAGGCGGTCTTCTGGTCAGACTCCGGAGACGGGCACATCGTGCACCACTCCCTAGCATTCTTCTCGCCAATGTCCAGTCTCTTGACAACAAGGTTGATGAAATCCGAGCAAGGGTAGCATTCCAGAGGGACATCAGAGACTGTAACGTTCTTTGCTTCACGGAAACATGGCTCACTGGAGAGACGCTATCCGAGGCGGTGCAGCCAGCGGGTTTCTCCACGCATCGCGCCGACAGAAACAAACATCTTTCTGGTAAGAAGAGGGGCGGGGGCGTATGCCTTACGGCTAACGAGACATGGTGTGATGAAAGAAACATACAGGAACTCAAATCCTTCTGTTCACCTGATTTAGAATTCCTCACAATCAAATGTAGACCGCATTATCTACCAAGAGAATTCTCTTCGATTATAATCACAGCCGTATATATCCCCCCCCCCAAGCAGACACATCGATGGCTCTGAACGAACTTTATTTGACTCTTTGCAAACTGGAATCCATTTATCCGGAGGCTGCATTCATTGTAGCTGGGGATTTTAACAAAGCTAATCTGAAAACAAGACTCCCTAAATTTTATCAGCATATCGATTGTGCAACCAGGGGTGGAAAAACCTTGGATCATTGTTACTCTAACTTCCGCGACGCATATAAGGCCCTTCCCCGCCCTCCTTTCGGAAAAGCTGACCACGACTCCATTTTGTTGATCCCTGCCTACAGACAGAAACTAAAACAAGAGGCTCCCACGCTGAGGTCTGTCCAACGCTGGTCCGACCAAGCTGACTCCACACTCCAAGACTGCTTCCATCACGTGGACTGGGACATGTTTCGTATTGCGTCAGATAACAATATTGACCAATACGCTGATTCGGTGTGCGAGTTCATTAGAACGTGCGTTGAAGATGTCGTTCCCATAGCAACGATTAAAACATTCCCTAACCAGAAACCGTGGATTGATGGCAGCATTCGCGTGAAACTGAAAGCGCAAACCACTGCTTTTAATCAGGGCAAGGTGACTGGTAACATGACCGAATACAAACAGTGCAGCTATTCCCTCCGCAAGGCTATCAAACAAGCTAAGCGTCAGTACAGAGACAAAGTAGAATCTCAATTCAACGGCTCAGACACAAGAGGCATGTGGCAGGGTCTACAGTCAATCACAGACTACAAGAAGAAATCCAGCCCAGTCACGGACCAGGATGTCCTGCTCCCAGGCAGACTAAATAACTTTTTTGCCCGCTTTGAGGACAATACAGTGCCACTGACACGGCCTGCAACGAAAACATGCAGACTCTCCTTCACTGCAGCCGAGGTGAGTAAGACATTTAAACGTGTTAACCCTCGCAAGGCTGCAGGCCCAGACGGCATCCCCAGCCGCGCCCTCAGAGCATGCGCAGACCAGCTGGCCGGTGTGTTTACGGACATATTCAATCAATCCCTATACCAGTCTGCTGTTCCCACATGCTTCAAGAGGGCCATCATTGTTCCTGTTCCCAAGAAAGCTAAGGTAACTGAGCTAAACGACTACCACCCCGTAGCACTCACTTCCGTCATCATGAAGTGCTTTGAGAGACTAGTCAAGGACCATATCACCTCCACCCTACCTGACACCCTAGACCCACTCCAATTTGCTTACCCCCCAAATAGGTCCACAGACGATGCAATCTCAACCACACTGCACACTGCCCTAACCCATCTGGACAAGAGGAATACCTATGTGAGAATGCTGTTCATCGACTACAGCTCGGCATTCAACACCATTGCACCCTCCAAGCTCGTCATCAAGCTCGAGACCCTGGGTCTCGACCCCGCCCTGTGCAACTGGGTACTGGACTTCCTGACGGGCCGCCCACAGGTGGTGAGAGTAGGTAACAACATCTTCACCCCGCTGATCCTCAACACTGGGGTCCCACAAGGGTGCGTTCTGAGCCCTCTCCTGTACTCCCTGTTCACCCACGACTGCGTGGCCACGCACGCCTCCAACTCAATCATCAAGTTTGCGGACGACACAACAGTGGTAGGCTTGATTACCAACAACGACGAGACGGCCTACAGGGAGGAGGTGAGGGCCCTCGGAGTGTGGTGTCAGGAAAATAACCTCACACTCAACGTCAACAAAACTAAGGAGATGATTGTGGACTTCAGGAAACAGCAGAGGGAACACCCCCTTATCCACATTGATGGAACAGTAGTGGAGAGGGTAGCAAGTTTTAAGTTCCTCGGCATACACATCACAGACAAACTGAATTGGTCCACTCACACAGACAGCATCGTGAAGAAGGTGCAGCAGTGCCTCTTCAACCTCAGGAGGCTGAAGAAATTCGGTTTGTCACCAAAAGCACTCACAAACTTCTACAGATGCACAATCGAGAGCATCCTGGCGGGCTGTATCACCGCCTGGTACGGCAACTGCTCCGCCCACAACCGTAAGGCTCTCCAGAGGGTAGTGAGGTCTGCACAACGCATCACCGGGGGCAAACTACCTGCCCTCCAGGACACCTACACCACCCGATGTTAGAGGAAGGCCATAAAGATCATCAAGGACATCAACCACCCGAGCCACTGCCTGTTCACCCCGCTATCATCCAGAAGGCGAGGTCAGTACAGGTGCATCAAAGCTGGGACCGAGAGACTGAAAAACAGCTTCTATCTCAAGGCCATCAAACTGTTAAACAGCCATTACTAACATTGAGTGGCTGCTGCCAACACACTGACACTGACACTGGCTCAACTCCAGCCACTTTAATAATGGGAATTGATGGGAAATTATGTAAATATATCACTAGCCACTTTAAACAATGCTACCTTATATAATGTTACTTACCCTACATTATTCATCTCATATGTATATGTATATACTGTACTCTATATCATCGACTGTATCCTTATGTAATACATGTATCACTAGCCACTTTAACTATGCCACTTTGTTTACATACTCACCTCATGTATATACTGTACTCGATACCATCTACTGCCTACCATCCTGCCTATGCTGCTCTGTACCATCACTCATTCATATATCCTTATGTACATATTCTTTATCCCCTTACACTGTGTATAAGACAGTAGTTTTGGTATTGTTAGTTAGATTACTTGTTGGTTATTACTGCATTGTCGGAACTAGAAGCACAAGCATTTCGCTACACTCGCATTAACATCTGCTAACCATGTGTATGTGTGACAAATAAAATTTGATTTGATTTATTAACAAGTGCAGGGAGTGAGGAACATTGACAAGAGGCCTGCTCAATCAAAAGCCATGAAGGCATATCCTTCTGTCTCATCGCAGGTAAACTTTCCCTCCAGAAAGACACAATGTCCAGATTAGCAGCCCAATAATACAGTTTAAAGTGAGGAAGACCAAAGCCCCCCTCTATCTTGTACTTGCATAAATGCTTCTTTGAAATTCTGGCTGCCTTGTTATCCCATAAAAATGGAGTTACTATTGAATCCAGATTCTTAAAATAGCTTTGTGGTATGAAATTGGGTAGACATTTGAAGAGGTAAAGAAACCTGGGTAGGACAACCATTTTAATAGCGTTTCTATGACCAACAAAGGACATAGGCAGAGTTTTCCAAAAATCTATATTTTGTTTAAGCTGATAAATGTTCATGTCCCAATTCGCTTTCAATAGCTGATAAAGGTCTCTTGTCACTACAATGCCAAGGCTTGTGAACTTTGCAGAAAATGCATATCCACAGGCCGTGATATCGGCGTCAATTCGCTTTTTGGCAGTTTATCTTGTAGCCAGAGACTGAGCCGAATGTACAGTGCCTTGCGAAAGTATTTGGCCCCCTTGAACTTTGCGACCTTTTGCCACATTTCAGGCTTCAAACATAAAGATATAAAACTATTTTTTTGTGAAGAATCAACAACAAGTGGGACACAATCATGAAGTGGAACGACATTTATTGGATATTTCAAACTTTTTTAACAAATCAAAAACTGAAAAATTGGGCGTGCAAAATTATTCAGACCCCTTAAGTTAATACTTTGTAGCGCCACCTTTTGCTGCGATTACAGCTGTAAGTCGCTTGGGGTATGTCTCGATCAGTTTTGCACATCGAGAGACTGACATTTTTTCCCATTCCTCCTTGTAAAACAGCTCGAGCTCAGTGAGGTTGGATGGAGAGCATTTGTGAACAGCAGTTTTCAGTTCTTTCCACAGATTCAGTTAAAGTCCCCTCCAACAATAACACTTGAATCCGAGATATTTGGTATGGCCTTAAATACCCTTTGAAAAAATAATGGATCATCGAAGTTGGGTCCATATAAATTGACCACAGTTATTGGTATCGAATTCAGTGTACCAGCCACAAAAATATACCGAACATTAGGATCTGAAATGGAGGATGAGTAAACCAAAGGAATGTTTTTCCATATCAGGATCGCTACCCCTCTCGCTTTTGCATCAAAGTTAGACTGGTATATCTGACCGATCCAGCCGACTCGTAGCTTGGCCCGAGCGGAGTGTTTAATATGAGTTTCTTGAAGAAGCACTATGTCAGCGCCCAGTGATTTAAGATGAGAGAAAACCTCCTTGTTTCACCACATGCCCTAAGCCATTACAGTTCCAGCTGACCATCTTTATTCCACCTGGTCTACTCTGTGGTCTACTCTGTGGTCTACTCTGTGGTCTACTCTGTGGTCTACTCTGTGGTCTACTCTGTGCTCTGTCACTATGTGGCATTTCTTATTTTAGAGCAAATTGTTGCTGTCATACAAAACTCAGAAGAAAAACGTCCCGCCGTGCGGGAGCTTGTCATGCAACCTGTATTATTAAACGTGAACACAGACCCCATCCCTCCTCCCGTCCCTTTACTGAGTGACTTCCCCAAACGAAGCACTCCTTGACTAACACACAATCCCGAGGGTGTCTAGACATGGAGAGGATCTGATAGAGCCGGAGACGCCCAGCCCTGAGAGGATGGAGAGGATCTGATAGAGCCGGAGACGCCCAGCCCTGAGAGGATGGAGAGGATCTGATAGAGCCGGAGACGCCCAGCCCTGAGAGGATGGAGAGGATCTGATAGAGCCGGAGACGCCCAGCCCTGAGAGGATGGAGACGATCTGATAGAGCCGGAGATGCCCAGCCCTGAGAGGATGGAGACGATCTGATAGAGCCGGAGACGCCCAGCCCTGAGAGGATGGAGACGATCTGATAGAGCCGGAGACGCCCAGCCCTGAGAGGATGGAGACGATCTGATAGAGCCGGAGACGCCCAGCCCTGAGAGGATGGAGAGGATCTGATAGAGCCGGAGACGCCCAGCCCTGAGAGGATGGAGACGATCTGATAGAGCCGGAGACGCCCAGCCCAGAGGATTGAGAGGATCTGGGCTGGGCGTCTCCGGCTCTATCAGATCCTCTCCATCCTCTCAGGGCTGGGCGTCTCCGGCTCTATCAGATCCTCTCCATCCTCTCAGGGCTGGGCGTCTCCGGCTCTGCACGCTCTTGGATTGCATCCTACCTGGCAGGTCGATCTTACCTGGTGACGTGGAGAGGACCTGGTGACGTGGAGAGGACCTGTGTCTGCACCACGTACTCTCACTACTGATGTCCCCCAAGGGCTTGGTTCTAGGCCCTCTCATCTTCTCTCTATACACCAAGTCACTCGGCTCCATCATATCCTCACATGGTCTCTCCTATCATTGCTATGCGGATGACAATCAACTACTCCCCCCCCCCCCCCCCCCCCTTCTGACACCCAGGTGGCGAAACGCATCTCTGCATGCCTGGCAGATATCTCAACTTGGATGTTGGCCCACCACCTCAAGCTCAAGCTCGACAAGATGGAACTTCTCTTCGTCCCGGGGAAGGCATGCCCACTCAAAGACCTCTCATCACGGTGACCCTGGACAACACCCTGTCATTCTCTGCAAACATCGAAGGAGTGACCCGCTCCTGCAGGTTCCTGCTCTACAACAGGGGAACTCAACTACTTTTTGAGAAGGACCAGTGACACACATTTCCTTGGTGGCAAAGGTCCGGATGGATATCGTCCTTTATCGTCGCTGTGGTAACAAATGTAGTAACAAACATGGAAACATGTTATATCAAATGTACATTAAATGAGAATAAGAATTTGAATTTCAACTTCTTTTGAATTGTGCAACATTGCTGAAGAACAAAAGTGTTTATTAACCTATACAGTCCAAATAATGATGATCCAAGCTTCTTTGAAAATATATATAAGAATTTATCAACTCTACAAGCAACACTAGACTAGACTTATTATGGTGGGAGATTTTAATACGGTCTTAAATACCTCTATGGACCGGAAAGGAAATCACACTACAAACTATCACCCTCAGGCACTTAAGGAAATTATGAATATCATGGATATATTGGAATTAATGGATATATGGAGACTTAAATGCCCTGACCTAGTGAGATATACATGCTGGAGGCTTAATCAAACTAGTCGTCTTGACTACTTTCTTATGCCATTCTCTCTGGCAATAAACATTTTTTAAAAGTGTTGACAGGAGACATAATGCGGTCGGATCATCATATAATTGGCATACACGTGGGTGAGGATATTGGAAATTTAATCAAAGCCTACTAGATGATAACTTGTTTAGAACAAGGGACAGAAGAATTTATAACAGACTTTTTCAGACATAACATAGGTACAGCAGATCCCCTTCTTGACACTTTTAAATGAGGCCATGCAATTCAGTACTCATCTATAAAACAAAAGCAATTTAGATTAAGAGTCCATATTAACAAAGGAAATTGAAGGACTAACAGTACAGTTAGATAGCAATAAAAACTGTACCGTAGAGGCACAGAATAAGTTAGTGGGGGGAAAAAAGAAATGGAGGAACTTATTCCAGAAAGATCCAGTGGAATATATTATAAAAATAAAGCGAACTGGATGGAATATGGGGAAAAATTTCAATTTGAAACTTGTTACAAATGATGGAGTCACGCATGATTCATCAAATTAGATTTTGAAAGAGGAAGTAAAGTACTTTAAGAATAATAACAATAAAATACTATGAAATGTCGGACACCAGGCCTGGTTTTCATAGCTGATTTTGAAAATGCTTTTGATAAAGTACGACTGGAGTTTATATATATAAATGCCTAGAATATTTCAACTTTGGGGAATATCTTATAAAATGGGTTAAAGTTATGTATAGTAATCAGAGGTGTAAACATCTCAGAAAGTTTAAAACTATCTAGAGGAGTAAAACAAGGTTGTCCACTATCGGCATATCTATTTATTATTGCCATCAAAATGTTAGCTGTTAAAATGAGATCAAACAATAATATTAAGGGATTAGAAATCTGTGGCAAAAACTGAATTGTCATTGTACGCTGATGATTCATGTTTTCTTTGGAAACCACAATTAGAATCTCTCCAGAGGATCTAGATACTTTTGCTTCTGGATTAAAACCCAAAAAATGCTAATTTGACATTACCGTTGTCATGATGTTGGCCTGGGGGTAGGTTTATGACAGTCATAAATACCTCTTCCCCCCCTTTTTCCTCTCCCTACCCTACTGATGTGAAATTTGAAAACCCCTTGGTTAACATAGAGATTCTGGGAACATCAGAATGTGGGGGGGAAATGAACTATATTCTGTTAATCTGACCAATTGAACATATGCGGTGGTACTTAATGAATATGATGTCAGTTCGGTTGTCATCTGGGACATTCTCATCAATGATAGGATGACAAACTCTACAGTGGAAAGTCTGTACATTGTAGTTATCGGATTCACATGGAATTGTTGTTCAATTTAAATGTTTGAATATACAATGATTGGTGAAGAGATTAAATGTAATCTTAGCTTCCAAAATGAGAGATTTGCGTTTAGGTTAGGGCTCTGCTCAATCAGTGGCCCGCCCCTGTGAAGAGACATGGGTTATAAAACTTTTCAAACACCCCCTTCTTCTCCACTATATAAAGCCTTGACTGAAAATGTAACCTCCTGTTCCAAGTACGTGAGGTCTGCAGTCTCTGCGTTAAAAGCACTAACGTGTCAACTACAGAACTAAGCCAACCTCAGCGTGAGCTTTGGTTGCGAATGGTATGAACTTTGAACTATTATTCACTACAGAAGTGATACAGAAGTGATACAGAAGTGATACAGGAGTGATACAGAAGTGATACAGAAGTGATACAGAAGTGATACAGGAGTGATACAGAAGTGATACCTCCTAGCCGTTGAGTTAGCAACAACAGCTGCAAAGGCTGCAAACACGAACTAGGAAAGAACGGATAGAGTATCCTGTTGTAAGTGCTTGTGCACATTTTGACTGGAGCGCGACGGGTTTTGTACCCACACCTTGTTATTCTGGATGCCGGTGGTTTTGATAATTAAACTGCTCCGGTTATTACCCAGTTCTGCTCTCCTGCATCCGACTTCCCTGCTACCAGTTATGCACCCCTTACAGAATTCCACACCCCATCTATATGAAGTCAGCAGGAACAGGTACCGCTGGTATAGGGGTTGAGGAGCGCGTCCAGGAACACGCAGCGATGCTCCACCATCACGACCTCACCATGGACAGCATGGAGAGAGGGAGTTCCTCCAGCGCCTCCACCAGCACCACCAGGATCTCCACTACTCGCCCCCCCCCCCCCCTTCACCCGGTCCTAGTGGGATTCGTCTCGCCCTTCCGCGGGAGTACGATGGGACGGCTGCACGCTGCCAGGGTTTCCTGTTGCAGCTTGATGTCTACCTGGTAACCGTCCACCGGCTCCTTCGGGCCGTGAGACGGTGTCCGCCCTCTTCTCGTGCCACTCGGGGAAAGCCCTGGAGTGGGACAACGCCGTGTGGGGAGAAGGAGAAGCGGCGCTGGATCATTTCGAGGATTTCACCCGCCCGAGGGTAGAGCGGCGGGTGAACACCTTTTCCATCTGAGGCAGGGGACGAGAGTTGCCTCGTCACTCTTTTGCTCTGATAAGAAAGCTTTGGTCCAAAAGCGTACCAAAACCCTGCCTTTGCTGAGCCATATGACATCGTTGTGCAAGTAGTAAGTCATCAAAACTGGCCTCTGTCAGAATGTGTCGTAGCAAGCGGTGTTGTAGGGAGTACGTTGCTCTCAAAGTTGTTTCCTCATCGTTGTCATGACCTCAGAATATTATTTTCCCCAGATTGACACAGGACAGATTGATGGATGACAACCACTCAGCGGGACGTCAGCTCAGGGGTCGAAGTTCATCACGATCTCCTAGGGCAATAACACCAGAAGTTCATGGAGAGTATAATTTCTCAGCTCTGCAACTTATTAAATAAATACTTTAGTTTTTAATAGCTTAGTGCTCCACAAACCTTTCACCTGTGGACCTGGAGTTCCTCACCGTAATGGGACCTAGTGTCCCACGAGACGAAAGAGGTATACTCACCTCGTCATGCTGAGACATTTTCATACACACCCCAAAGCATGAACCCAACACAGGAACAAAGAGGATACCCTCTGGTCTATTTGGGTCGGTGGCCCCTCAAGAGGAAATGCACAGCCAGTATTTATTCAAGCAAAGCCCTTTATAATCAGTCTACACATCCTATGGTCTCCCCAACTCTCCACCTCCAGGAAACACAATCCCGTTCCTCCTAAAGAAAAATACTAATTATATGACCCTGCATGTGTGGATAACAAGTTAACAAGTTAACAACAACAAAATACAGCAGTAGAATATTTAGGAAAAAGGCCCCAGAGAGAAAGAGGTTCTAAAAACAGGCCGTCTGCAGACAAAGAAAAATGACTTGCCAACAATGACTTATATACAGTCCAGCCTCGCTGATAAACTCCTCCCTCAACCAGTTAAATCTGATTCACACAATACAGGAATACCCCCTTATCCACTCACTACTCCCCTAGTTACAAAACATCCCCCTTATCCAATCACTACTCCCCTGGTTACAACCCCCCTTATCCAATCACTACTCCCCTGGTTACAACCCCCCTTATCCAATCACTACTCCCCTGGTTACAACCCCCCTTATCCAAACACAACTCCCCTGGTTACAAAACATCCCCCTTATCCAAACACAACTCCCCTGGTTACAAAACATCCCCCTTATCCAATCACTACTCCCCTGGTTACAACCCCTCCTTATCCAATCACAACTCCCCTGGTTACAAAACATCCCCCTTATCCAATCACTACTCCCCTGGTTACAACCCCCCTTATCCAATCACTACTCCCCTGGTTACAAAACATCCCCCTTATCCAATCACTACTCCCCTGGTTACAACCCCCCTTATCCAATCACTACTCCCCTGGTTACAAAACATCCCCCTTATCCAATCACTAATCCCCTGGTTAAGTAATGCTCACATTGATTACATAAGGGGGATGTTTTCTACAATTTCTTGAGATCGGATACACCTGGGTGGCTACTTATTGTACAATGTAGAAAATAGTACAAATAAAGAAAAACCCTTGGTACTGTAAATCTATTTACACATGAAAACTTGGGCCATATTAAACCACCAACAGGCAGCCTATTGGAAACCCTGCATCAGATCTGGACATCTTGTATCCACAGATCTGTCTACGACATTGAGTGATCACAACTCTCCTACATCATCTCCCAGTTGTTCACCTAAAAACTGGTGGTTGTCGGAACTGCAAATTGTCCATTTCATACACAGAGTAGCAACATTGCCTGTTAGGTTCAGACAACAGTCCCATTATATAATTACTGTGACATTGGACTGAGCAGGATCAGGAGGACCAGTTAGAGTTGGTCCACAGGGGATCTTGGGTGTATCTCAATACTCTCTTAGTCCCCTCTGTGTCTATGTCCTCAGTTGGTCCACAGGTGTATCTCAATACTCTCTTAGTCTTCTCTCTGTGTCCTCATTCACTTTCTTTGTGGTTGTTTTTCACGTGTTAGCAGATTAGTCTTCTGAATTAATATTTTATCACAGACTGAGCAGCCATGATGTTTCCGATTGAAGCTTTTTCCACAGTCCCCACAGCTACACGATTTCTCTCTGGTGTGAGTTAGTTTGTGTGTAGTTAAGGTCTGCTTGCGATTGAAGCTTTTCCCACAGTCACCACAGGAGAATGGTTTCTCTCTTGTGTGAATCAGCATATGTCTTCTTAGGTCCCCTTTCAGAATAAAGCTCTTCCCGCAGTCAACACAGCTAAATGGTTTCTCTCCTGTGTGAATCAGCATATGTCTACTTAGGTCCCACTTCTGAATAAAGCTCTTCCCACAGTCACCACAGCTAAATGATTTCTCTCCTGTGTGAGTCAGTATATGTCTACTTAGTGCCCTGTTCTGAATAAAGCTCTTCCCACATTCACCACAGCTAAATGGTTTCTCTCCTGTGTGAGTCAGTTTATGTTCAGATAGGTGCCCTATCCGATTGAAGCTTTTCCCACAGTCACCACAGACAAATGGTTTCTCTCCTGTGTGAGTCAGTTTATGTTCAGTTAGGCTCACCTTCCGAATAAAGTTCTTCCCACAGTCACCACAGCTAAATGGTTTCGCTCCTGTGTGAGTCAGTTTATGTTCAGTTAGGCTCACCTTCCGAATAAAGCTCTTCCCACAGTCACCACAGCTAAATGGTTTCTCTTTGGTGTGAGTCAGTTTGTGCGTAGTTAAGGTCTGCTTCCGATTGAAGCTTTTCCCGCAGTCACCACAGGTGAATGGTTTCTCTCCTGTGTGAATCAGTATATGTCTCCTTAAGTCCCTCTTCTGAATAAATCTCTTCCCACAGTCATCACAGGTGAATGGTTTCTCTCCTGTGTGAGTCAGTTGATGTTCAGTTAGATGCACCTTCCGAATAAAGCTTTTCCCACAGTCACCACAGCTAAATGGTTTCTCTTTGGCGTGAGTCAGTTTGTGCGTAGTTAAGGTCTCCTTCCGATTGAAGCTTTTCCCACAGTCACCACAGATAAATCGTTTCTCTCCTGTGTGAATCCTCATGTGATTGGACAGATCTCCTTTGTGTTTGAAGGTCTTTCCACAAACAGGGCAGGTGAGGGGTTTACCACTGTGACAGAGTCGGACATGGGCCTTCAGTTTACAGGTGGAGTTGTAGCGTTTTTGGCAGGAACTACATTCACTGGGTATCTTACTGAAGAGAGTCACATGTCTCTGCAGGTCAGCTTTCAGAGCAAATGTTGCACCACAGTCACGGCAGTGGTGAGTTTTTCTAGCTGTGGTGTTGGGTTTGGAACAGTGTTTCTTCAATGGTGGACTGGGATCCAATGGTGGACTGGGATCCAATGGTGGACTGGGATCTAATGGTGGATTGGGATCTAATGGTGGACTGGGATCCAATGGTGGGCTACTGTCAAGTCGTACTGTGTCACTGCTTTCAGCTGAACTGTGGCTGGAGGCATTGTTTTGATTATCTGGAGGGTCACAGGGAATGTTGAGACCCTTAATGTGGGTCACAGTGACAAAAGGGTTCAGATCCACTGGTTTAGAGTCACTCTCTCTGTTCTCCACAGTCTGGGTTTGGGGAAGAGTCAAGGACTGAAGTGGGTCCTCCTGATCACATTCACTTTTCACACAGGAAGTAGTGAATATGGAGTCTTTGAGCCCTTGAAGCTGCTCTCCCTCCTGACTGGTTCTGACTTCCTCCTGTTCCTCTTTAATCTGTTTGGTCTCTGGATCCTTCTGTCCCAGACTGGGGCTCCACTCCTGCTCACAGTGCTGCTGCTCAGGGGGAACCTCCTCTTCAGAGACAGAGAACTGCAGTGAGTCTGGAGGGAAGGAGAGGAGGAGCAGATGTTATTTATATACCACACAATTAAATAGAACACTTGAATCACAAATGTGAATTATAGATCTCAACGATTTTTTAATTGAAAATGTCTTTATTGGCATTGATCCTAAATAATATCAGGAGCTAAAATAATGTACGATACAGATAAATAGTTTTACTGCTCCCAAACTTGATATTTTAATAAAGCTTGTACACGTCCTAATAATCTGAAAGATTTCTCAGAAAACTAGATGTTTTGATCACCGTATGCTAATATAGCCGATGTGAAATGGCTGGCTAGCTAGTTAGCGCCCAGGTGGGGGCGAGGGGACGGACGTAAAGTCTATACTGTCACACTTAGTAGAGGTCGACCTCTAATGCTTACTTCTATTATGACCTCACAGCGTTGAAGATGAGCAGAGTCAGGGGTCAACAGGACCGATGTCGTACTCAGCCTACTGCCGTCAATATAATATGGAATTACTAGTGTGAACGTAAACATACTCACCGTCTCTAATGAAATGCATTGGAGTCAGAAAGGCTGTGCTATATAAGCTATTTCAATGATCATTTCCTGACAGATAACTTTTTAGTTATGCCTGGTGAATCTTAGCTATATTATAAACTGTTCTTTAAAAATGGATGCGATGGAGATCCCTGTTACCGGAAACAGTTTATTAACTAAGTAGAACCGTAGCTAGCTAGGTATTATATCTACATACTAACCTATTCTACATAGTTGTATCTCTGGTGTCCTCTGCAGCAGTCTCCGTAGCAGATCATTCTCCTCCTGGTACTCCACTACCGTTTTCTCAACTGCACCGAAAATCTCCACAGCAGCAGATACCGTTAAACATTGATTTAAAAACACACAGAACAACTGTAGTTTAGATGTTTTCAGTGGACTGAGAGTTGGGTGTTCAGCTAGTACGGCTTCTTGACATGGGTTCTCCAGATCACATTCACTTTTCACACAGGAAGTAGTGAATATGGAGTCTTTGGTATCAACGAGCCCTTGAAGCTGCTCTTCCTCCTGACTGGTCCTGACTTCCTCCTGTTCCTCTTTAATCTGTTTGGTCTCTGGGTCCTTCTGTCCCAGACTGGGGCTCCATTCCTGCTCACAGTGCTGCTGCTCAGGGGGAACCTCCTCTTCAGAGACAGAGAGCTGCAGGGAGTCTGGAGGGAAGGAGCAGAGGTTTACACTCCCTTATGTATTTATTTAGACAGTGAAACTAACAAATGTGTCTCTGTACTCCAGAATTTGGGATTTGAGATCAAATGTTCATAATATCCGTTTTACCATTTAGAAATCAAAGCACTTTTATGTATCTAGTCCCCCAATGTGAATTAGTCAGAAGCATTTGGATAAGTTAACCTAGCGTATTAGAGTAGTCAGAAGTGTCGTATTTGATCCCATATTCATTACACACATTAAGCTCATTATTCATGATTATCCACAATCATAGTAGTATACACATTAATGTAGAAGGGTTCAGAAACATATTATATTCTTATTTACAATAAGAAATGGACTCCAAAAGTACAATGCATTACACTTGAAATGTTTGTCATTTAGCAGACGCTCTTATCTCCAGCAATTACAGGAGACATGAGGTTTAAGTGCTCAAACACACATGGACAGATTTTTCACCTAATGTGGAAATATTGAAGGGGTCTGAATACTTTCCGAATGCACTGTACAGACGTACCTGTTCTACATAGTTTAACCTCCGGTGTGATCCGCAGCAGTCTCCGTAGCCGATCATTCTCCTCCTGGTACTTCACTACCGTTTTCTCAACTGCACCGAAAATCTCTACAGCAGCCGCAGTTAAGCACTCATTTAAAAACACACGAAACAACTGTTGTTTAGACATTTTAAGTTGACTGGTAGCTAGTTAGCTATTCAGCTGGTAGCTTCTTCCACAAAGAAAGAACGTTGTTCACAAGAAAGAAAAGTCCACTCGTAAGCTCACTTCCGCCTGTATCAGCGGGTGGCAAGCCAAAAGCCACAGCGCCTCTATGTGGAGGGAGAGTTAACTACAAGGTACCGACTTTATTTTTTTACTAAGTATAGAACAAATTATTATTTACACTGACGGCAACCTGGGGAAGAGTGGGTTAATTGGCTTGTTCAGAATTACTTCAGCCTCCCCTGGTTTCTCAGCAGCAGCTGTAAGCAGTGGTCGTGTCAGTGGTGGTTTTGTGGCAAACTAAGACCGTCACCAAAACAAAGATGTTTCTGCCAAGTTATTTGAGGAATGCTCCACACCACTCTCACTTGATTATCTTACCTAGTTATTTACAGATTCTCATTTTGCTCTTTTGTAACTTTGTCAACTATGTGTTTAAATATATATATGTTACCCCCCTTTTCTCCTCAATTCCTGATATCCAATGACGATCTTGTCTCATCGCTGCCACTCCCCAACGGGCTGGGGAGATGCGAAGGTTGAGTCATGCGTTCTCTGAAACATGACCTGCTAAACCACGCTTCTTAACACCCACCTGATTAAGCCGGTAGCCAGCTGCACCGATGTGTCGGAGGAAACACCGTTCAACTGACAACCGAAGTCAGCCTGCAGGCGCCCGGCTCGCCACAAGGAGTCGCTAGAGCGCGATGAGCCAAGTAAAGCCACCCAGTCAAACCCATTATATTTGAAGGAGCAGGCTGGTTATTGTGACCTTGCTACTTTCTCGGGAAAGATGGTGCCTGCAGCTGGTGTCCCTGTTCATGTCCCAGCTGATGTACCTGTTGGTGCCTGCAGCTGATGTCCCTGTTGGTGCCTACAGCTATGTCCCAGCTGATGTCCCCGTTGGTGCCTGCAGCTATGTCCCAGCGGATGTCCCCGTTGGTGCCTGCAGCTATGTCCCAGCTGATGTCCCTGTTGGTGCCTACAGCTATGTCCCAGCTGATGTCCCTGTTGGTGCCTGCAGCTATGTCCCAGCTGATGTCCCTGTGGATGTCCCAGCTGATGTCCCTGTTGATGTCCCAGCTGATGTCCTGTTGATGTCCCAGTTGATGTCCTGTTGATGTCCCAGTTGATGTCCTGTTGATGTCCCAGCTGATGTCCTGTTGATGTCCCAGCTGATGTCCTGTTGATGTCCCAGTTGATGTCCCTGTTGATGTCCCAGCTGATGTCCTGTTGATGTCCCAGCTGATGTCCCTGTTGATGTCCCAGCTGATGTCCAGCTGATGTCCCAGCCGATGTCCCTGTTGATGTCCCTGGTCTCAATAAACAGGGAGAGGTTGAAAATGTCAGTGAAGACACTTGCCAGTTGGCCAGCAGATGCATTGGATTACACGTCCTGGTAATCCGTCTGGCCCTGCGGCCTTGTGAATGTTGACCTGTTTAAACTTCTTACTCACATTGGCTGCGGAGAGAGTGATCACACAGTCATCTGGAACAGCTGATGCTCTCATGCATGTTTCAGTGTTACTTGCCTCGAAGAAAGCATAGAAGTAATTTAGCTCGTCAAGGAGGCTCGTGTCACTGGGCAGCTCTCGGCTGTGCTTCCCTTTGTAGTCTGTAATAGTGAAGCGACTGTTGTTTAGACATTTTAAGGTGACTGATAACGACTTGGCAATTCAGCTGGTTGTTTCCTCCACGAGGAAAGAATAGTGGTTACAAAAAAACTAATCCACTCGTAATTTCACTTCCGCATTTTCCTTCTGTTTGTTTCAGCGGGTGGCAAGCCCACAAACACAGCACAGCGCCTCAGTGTGGAGCGTTAACTACATGGTACAGACTGGTAGTGATAATGGAAATAGATAGCTACATGTGGGGAAAACGTTCTAATATATTTTAACACTTATTGCATGAACTGAATTGAAAGACAACTCATTGTAACACAGGCGACTCCTGAAAGCTGCAACGGCTTGGGACTTAATTCTCAAATCAAATACATTTATATTGGTCACATACATATGGTTAGCAGATGCGAAATGCTTGTGCTTCTAGTTCCGGCAGCGCAGTAATATCTACCACAAAATCTAACAATTCCCCAACACAACTATCTAATACACACAAATCTAAAGGGGTGAATGAGAATATGTACATAAAAATATATGGATGAGTGATGGCCCAGCGGCAATAGATGGTATAGAATACAGTATATACAGTTGAAGTCGGAAGTTTACATACACCTTAGCCAAATTAATTTAAACTCAGTTTTTCACAATTCCTGACATTTAATCCTAGTAACAATTCCCTATTTTAGGTCAGTTAGGATCACCACTTTATTTTAAGAATGTGAAATGTCAGAATGATAGTAGAGAGAAAGATTTATTTCAGCTTTAATTTCTTTCATCACATTCCCAGTGGGTCAGAAGATTACATACACTCAATTAGTATTTGGTAGCATTGACTTTAAATTGTTTAACTTGGGACAAACGTTTCGGGTAGCCTTCCACAAGCTTCCCACAATAAGTTGGGTGAATTTTGGCTCATTCCTCCTGACAGAGCTGGTGTAACTGAGTCAGGTTTGTAGGCCTCCTTGCTCGCACACATTTTTTCAGTTCTGCCCGCAAATTTTCTATAGGATTGAGGTCAGGTGCAGTTGCCTTACCAGGTGGTGATACAGCCCGACAGGATGCTCTCAATTGTGCATCTGTAAAATCTTGTGAGGGTTTTAGGTGACTAGACAAATTTCTTCAGCCTCCTGAGGTTGAAGAGGCGCTGTTGTGCCTTCTTCACCACACTGTCTGTGTGGGTGGACCATTTCAGTTTGTTTGTGATGTGTACGCCAAGTAACTTAAAGCTTTCAACCTTCTCCACTACTGTTCCATCGATGTGGATAAGGGGGTGCTCCCTCTGCTGTTTCCTGAAGTCCACGATCATCTCCTTTGTTTTGTTGATGTTGAGTGAGAGGTTGTTTTCCTGACACCACACTCCGAGTGCCTCCACTCCGAGTGCCTCCATATAGGCTGTCTCGTCGTTGTTGGTGATCAAGCCTACTACTGTTGTGTTGTCTGCAAACGTGATGATTGAGTTGGAAGCGTTCTTGGCCACGCAGTCATGGGTGAACAGGGAGTACAGGAGGGGGCTGAGCACGCACCCTTGTGGGGCCTCAGTGTTGAGGATCAACGAAGTGGAGATGTTGTTTCCTACCTTCACTACCTGGGGGGGACGGCCCTTCAGGAAGTCCAGGATCCAGTTGCAGACGGAGGTGTTTAGTCCCAGGGTCCTTAGCTTAGTGATGAGCTTTGAGGGCACTATGGTGTTAAACGCTGAGCTGTAGTCAATGAATACCATTCTCACATAGGTGTTCCTTTTGTCCAGGTGGGAAAGGGCAGTGTGGAGTACAATAGAGATTACATCATCTGTGGATCAGTTTGGGCGGTATGCAAATTGGAGTTGGTCTAGGGTTTCTGGGATAATGGTGTTGGATGTGACCTATTACCAGCCTCTCAAAGCACTTCATGGCTACAGACATGAGTGCTACGGGTGGGGTAGTCATTTAGGGAGGTTACCTTAGTGTTTGGGCACAGGGACTATGGTGGTCTGTTTGAAACATGTTGCTATTACAGACTCCAACAGGGAGAGGTTGAAAATGTCAGTGAAGACACTTGCCAGTTGGCCAGCACATGCCCAGAGTACACGTCCTGGTAATCCATCTGGCCCTGCGGCCTTCTGAATGTTGACCTGTTTAAATGTCTTACTCACATCAGCTACAGAGAGCGTGATCAAACCATCTTCCGGAACAGCTGATGCTCTCATGTATGTTTCAGTGTTATTTACCTTGAAGTGAGCATAGAAGTAATTTAGCTCATTTGGTATGCTTGTGTCACTTCTGGGTTATAGTCCCGCTCCTTGAAAGCGGCACGTCTACCCTTTAGCTCAGTGCGGATGTTGCCTGTAACCCATGGCTTCTGGTTGGGGTATGTACGTACAGTCACTGTGGGGACGACGTCCTCGATGCACTTATTTATGAAGCCAGTGACTGATGTGGTGTCCTCCTCAATGCCATCGGAAGAATCCCGGAACATATTCCGGTCTGTGCTAGCAAAACAGTCCTGTAGCTTAGCATCTGCTCTGATCTGACCACTTTTCTTGTTGACTGAGTCACTGGTGCTTCCTAGTTTATTTTTTTTTTGCTTGTAAGCAAGAATCAGAAGGGTAGAATTATGGTCAGATTTTCCAAATGGAGGGCAAGAGAGAGCTTTGTATGCATCTCTGTGTGTAGAGTAAAGGGGATCCAGAAGTAGCATCTCTGTGTGTAGAGTAAAGGTGGTCCAGAAGTAGCATCTCTGTGTGTAGAGTAAAGGTGGTCCAGAAGTAGCATCTCTGTGTGTAGAGTAAAGGTGGTCCAGAAGTAGCATCTCTGTGTGTAGAGTAAAGGTGGTCCAGAAGTAGCATCTCTGTGTGTAGAGTAAAGGTGGTCCAGAAGTAGCATCTCTGTGTGTAGAGTAAATGTGGTCCAGAAATAGCATCTCTGTGTGTAGAGTAAAGGTGGTCCAGAAGTAGCATCTCTGTGTGTAGAGTAAAGGTGGTCCAGAAGTAGCATCTCTGTGTGTGGAGTAAAGGGGATCCAGAAGTAGCATCTCTGTGTGTAGAGTAAAGGTGGTCCAGAAGTAGCATCTCTGTGTGTAGAGTAAAGGTGGTCCAGAAGTAGCTTCTCTATGTGTAGAGTAAAGGTGGTCCAGAAGTAGCATCTCTGTGTGTAGAGTAAAGGTGGTCCAGAAGTAGCTTCTCTGTGTGTAGAGTAAAGGTGGTCCAGAAGTAGCTTCTCTGTGTGTAGAGTAAAGGGGATCCAGAAGTAGCATCTCTGTGTGTAGAGTAAAGGTGGTCCAGAAGTAGCTTCTCTGTGTGTAGAGTAAAGGTGGTCCAGAAGTAGCATCTCTGTGTGTAGAGTAAAGGTGGTCCAGAAGTAGCATCTCTGAGTGTAGAGTAAAGGTGGTCCAGAAGTAGCATCTCTGTGTGTAGAGTAAAGGTGGTCCAGAAGTAGCTTCTCTGTGTGTAGAGTAAAGGTGGTCCAGAAGTAGCTTCTCTGTGTGTAGAGTAAAGGGGATCCAGAAGTAGCTTCTCTGTGTGTAGAGTAAAGGTGGTCCAGAAGTAGCATCTCTGTGTGTAGAGTAAAGGTGGTCCAGAAGTAGCATCTCTGTGTGTAGAGTAAAGGGGATCCAGAAGTAGCTTCTCTGTGTGTAGCGTAAAGGTGGTCCAGAAGTAGCTTCTCTGTGTGTAGAGTAAAGGTTGTCCAGAAGTAGCATCTCTGTGTGTAGAGTAAAGGGGATCCAGAAGTAGCTTCTCTGTGTGTAGAGTAAAGGTGGTCCAGAAGTAGCATCTCTGTGTGTAGAGTAAAGGGGATCCAGAAGTAGCTTCTCTGTGTGTAGAGTAAAGGTGGTCCAGAAGTAGCTTCTCTGTGTGTAGAGTAAAGGGGATCCAGAAGTAGCATCTCTGTGTGTAGAGTAAAGGGGATCCAGAAGTAGCATCTCTGTGTGTAGAGTAAAGGGGATCCAGAAGTAGCATCTCTGTGTGTAGAGTAAAGGGGATCCAGAAGTAGCATCTCTGTGTGTAGAGTAAAGGGGATCCAGAAGTAGCATCTCTGTGTGTAGAGTAAAGGTGGTCCAGAAGTAGCATCTCTGTGTGTAGAGTAAAGGGGATCCAGAAGTAGCATCTCTGTGTGTAGAGTAAAGGGGATCCAGAAGTAGCATCTCTGTGTGTAGAGTAAAGGGGATCCAGAAGTAGCATCTCTGTGTGTAGAGTAAAGGGGATCCAGAAGTAGCATCTCTGTGTGTAGAGTAAAGGGGATCCAGAAGTAGCATCTCTGTGTGTAGAGTAAAGGGGATCCAGAAGTAGCATCTCTGTGTGTAGAGTAAAGGGGATCCAGAAGTAGCATCTCTGTGTGTAGAGTAAAGGGGATCCAGAAGTAGCATCTCTGTGTGTAGAGTAAAGGGGATCCAGAAGTAGCTTCTCTGTGTGTAGAGTAAAGGTGGTCCAGAAGTAGCATCTCTGTGTGTAGAGTAAAGGTGGTCCAGAAGTAGCTTCTCTGTGTGTAGAGTAAAGGTGGTCCAGAAGTAGCTTCTCTGTGTGTAGAGTAAAGGTGGTCCAGAAGTAGCATCTCTGTGTGTAGAGTAAAGGGGATCCAGAAGTAGCATCTCTGTGTGTAGAGTAAAGGTGGTCCAGAAGTAGCATCTCTGTGTGTAGAGTAAAGGGGATCCAGAAGTAGCATCTCTGTGTGTAGAGTAAAGGGGATCCAGAAGTAGCATCTCTGTGTGTAGAGTAAAGGGGATCCAGAAGTAACATCTCTGTGTGTAGAGTAAAGGGGATCCAGAAGTAGCATCTCTGTGTGTAGAGTAAAGGTGGTCCAGAAGTAGCATCTCTGTGTGTAGAGTAAAGGGGATCCAGAAGTAGCATCTCTGTGTGTAGAGTAAAGGTGGTCCAGAAGTAGCATCTCTGTGTGTAGAGTAAAGGTGGTCCAGAAGTAGCATCTCTGTGTGTAGAGTAAAGGTGGTCCAGAAGTAGCATCTCTGTGTGTAGAGTAAAGGGGATCCAGAAGTAGCTTCTCTGTGTGTAGAGTAAAGGGGATCCAGAAGTAGCATCTCTGTGTGTAGAGTAAAGGGGATCCAGAAGTAGCATCTCTGTGTGTAGAGTAAAGGGGATCCAGAAGTAGCATCTCTGTGTGTAGAGTAAAGGGGATCCAGAAGTAGCATCTCTGTGTGTAGAGTAAAGGGGATCCAGAAGTAGCATCTCTGTGTGTAGAGTAAAGGGGATCCAGAAGTAGCATCTCTGTGTGTAGAGTAAAGGGGATCCAGAAGTAGCATCTCTGTGTGTAGAGTAAAGGGGATCCAGAAGTAGCATCTCTGTGTGTAGAGTAAAGGGGATCCAGAAGTAGCATCTCTGTGTGTAGAGTAAAGGGGATCCAGAAGTAGCATCTCTGTGTGTAGAGTAAAGGGGATCCAGAAGTAGCATCTCTGTGTGTAGAGTAAAGGGGATCCAGAAGTAGCATCTCTGTGTGTAGAGTAAAGGGGATCCAGAAGTAGCATCTCTGTGTGTAGAGTAAAGGGGATCCAGAAGTAGCATCTCTGTGTGTAGAGTAAAGGGGATCCAGAAGTAGCATCTCTGTGTGTAGAGTAAAGGGGATCCAGAAGTAGCATCTCTGTGTGTAGAGTAAAGGGGATCCAGAAGTAGCATCTCTGTGTGTAGAGTAAAGGGGATCCAGAAGTAGCATCTCTGTGTGTAGAGTAAAGGGGATCCAGAAGTAGCATCTCTGTGTGTAGAGTAAAGGGGATCCAGAAGTAGCATCTCTGTGTGTAGAGTAAAGGGGATCCAGAAGTAGCATCTCTGTGTGTAGAGTAAAGGGGATCCAGAAGTAGCATCTCTGTGTGTAGAGTAAAGGGGATCCAGAAGTAGCATCTCTGTGTGTAGAGTAAAGGGGATCCAGAAGTAGCATCTCTGTGTGTAGAGTAAAGGGGATCCAGAAGTAGCATCTCTGTGTGTAGAGTAAAGGGGATCCAGAAGTAGCATCTCTGTGTGTAGAGTAAAGGGGATCCAGAAGTAGCATCTCTGTGTGTAGAGTAAAGGGGATCCAGAAGTAGCATCTCTGTGTGTAGAGTAAAGGGGATCCAGAAGTAGCATCTCTGTGTGTAGAGTAAAGGTGGTCCAGAAGTAGCATCTCTGTGTGTAGAGTAAAGGTGGTCCAGAAGTAGCATCTCTGTGTGTAGAGTAAAGGTGGTCCAGAAGTAGCATCTCTGTGTGTAGAGTAAAGGTGGTCCAGAAGTAGCATCTCTGTGTGTAGAGTAAAGGTGGTCCAGAAGTAGCATCTCTGTGTGTAGAGTAAAGGGGATCCAGAAGTAACATCTCTGTGTGTAGAGTAAAGGGGATCCAGAAGTAGCATCTCTGTGTGTAGAGTAAAGGGGATCCAGAAGTAGCATCTCTGTGTGTAGAGTAAAGGGGATCCAGAAGTAGCATCTCTGTGTGTAGAGTAAAGGTGGTCCAGAAGTAGCATCTCTGTGTGTAGAGTAAAGGGGATCCAGAAGTAGCATCTCTGTGTGTAGAGTAAAGGGGATCCAGAAGTAGCATCTCTGTGTGTAGAGTAAAGGGGATCCAGAAGTAGCATCTCTGTGTGTAGAGTAAAGGGGATCCAGAAGTAGCATCTCTGTGTGTAGAGTAAAGGGGATCCAGAAGTAGCATCTCTGTGTGTAGAGTAAAGGGGATCCAGAAGTAGCATCTCTGTGTGTAGAGTAAAGGGGATCCAGAAGTAGCATCTCTGTGTGTAGAGTAAAGGGGATCCAGAAGTAGCATCTCTGTGTGTAGAGTAAAGGGGATCCAGAAGTAGCATCTCTGTGTGTAGAGTAAAGGGGATCCAGAAGTAGCATCTCTGTGTGTAGAGTAAAGGTGGATCCAGAAGTAGCTTCTCTGTGTGTAGAGTAAAGGTGGTCCAGAAGTAGCATCTCTGTGTGTAGAGTAAAGGTGGTCCAGAAGTAGCTTCTCTGTGTGTAGAGTAAAGGTGGTCCAGAAGTAGCATCTCTGTGTGTAGAGTAAAGGGGATCCAGAAGTAGCATCTCTGTGTGTAGAGTAAAGGGGATCCAGAAGTAGCATCTCTGTGTGTATAGTAAAGGTGGTCCAGAAGTAGCATCTCTGTGTGTAGAGTAAAGGGGATCCAGAAGTAGCATCTCTGTGTGTAGAGTAAAGGGGATCCAGAAGTAGCATCTATGTGTGTAGAGTAAAGGGGATCCAGAAGTAGCATCTCTGTGTGTAGAGTAAAGGGGATCCAGAAGTAGCATCTCTGTGTGTAGAGTAAAGGGGATCCAGAAGTAGCTTCTCTGTGTGTAAAGTAAAGGTGGTCCAGAAGTAGAATCTCTGTGTGTAGAGTAAAGGTGGTCCAGAAGTAGCTTCTCTGTGTGTAGAGTAAAGGTGGTCCAGAAGTAGCTTCTCTGTGTGTAGAGTAAAGGTGGTCCAGAAGTAGCAGCTCTGTGTGTAGAGTAAAGGGGATCCAGAAGTAGCATCTCTGTGTGTAGAGTTAAGGTGGTCCAGAAGTAGCATCTCTGTGTGTAGAGTAAAGGGGATCCAGAAGTAGCTTCTCTGTGTGTAGAGTAAAGGGGATCCAGAAGTAGCATCTCTGTGTGTAGAGTAAAGGGGATCCAGAAGTAGCATCTCTGTGTGTAGAGTAAAGGTGGTCCAGAAGTAGCATCTCTGTGTGTAGAGTAAAGGTGGTCCAGAAGTAGCATCTCTGTGTGTAGAGTAAAGGGAATCCAGAAGTAGCATCTCTGTGTGTAGAGTAAAGGTGGTCCAGAAGTAGCATCTCTGTTTGTAGAGTAAAGGTGGTCCAGAAGTAGCATCTCTGTGTGTAGAGTAAAGGGGATCCAGAAGTAGCATCTCTGTGTGTAGAGTAAAGGGGATCCAGAAGTAGCATCTCTGTGTGTAGAGTAAAGGGGATCCAGAAGTAGCATCTCTGTGTGTAGAGTAAAGGGGATCCAGAAGTAGCATCTCTGTGTGTAGAGTAAAGGGGATCCAGAAGTAGCATCTCTGTGTGTAGAGTAAAGGGGATCCAGAAGTAGCATCTCTGTGTGTAGAGTAAAGGGGATCCAGAAGTAGCATCTCTGTGTGTAGAGTAAAGGTGGTCCAGAAGTAGCATCTCTGTGTGTAGAGTAAAGGTGGTCCAGAAGTAGCATCTCTGTGTGTAGAGTAAAGGTGGTCCAGAAGTAGCATCTCTGTGTGTAGAGTAAAGGTGGTCCAGAAGTAGCATCTCTGTGTGTAGAGTAAAGGTGGTCCAGAAGTAGCATCTCTGTGTGTAGAGTAAAGGTGGTCCAGAAGTAGCATCTCTGTGTGTAGAGTAAAGGTGGTCCAGAAGTGTTTTCTCTCTGGTTGCACATTTAACATGCTGATAGAAATAAAACTGTTTTAAGTTTCCCTGCATTAAAGTCCCCGGCCACTAGGAGCGCCGCCTCTGCGTTTTCTTGTTTGCTTATGGTGGAATATGATTACGTCTCTCTGCCGGATCCTACAATCCTTTAAGCCTCTGTGTCTTTCGTCACTGTACGTGGAAAAAAGTCATCTAACCTGGAGTATTCAGTGAGAGGGGGGGGGGGGGGGGGGGTGGGGGGGGGGGTGGCTGAGTAAAAAGCATATCTGACATGTGGGAGTCGCGCCATGCACCAAGCAGTCCTATATCCTGTATTCGTAGAGTTTCTTGACTCTCGTTAATAATCACCGAAATGAAAGCTAGACAGTCGGGGAACATCGGAAAAAAAAAAGAAAAAAAACATGCATCAAAGACTATTTTTTAGTATCATTTTGACAGCGAGGAAATATAACACATTTTCCCTGCGGACCTCGTTGAAGACCGAATGAGGCCCCGGGACTAAATGAGGTGGACACCCCTGGTGTAGACTAAAGGAGGTGGACACCCCTGGTGTAGATTAAAGGAGGTGGACACCCCTGGTGTAGACTAAAGGAGGTGGACACCCCTGGTGTAGACTAAATGAGGTGGACACCCCTGGTGTAGACTAAAGGAGGTGGGCACCCCTGGCGTTGGACAGCCAATAAAGCAATTAAAAGATCAGATTTTTAATTCACCTGTATGATTTAAGTGTTCTATTTAATTATGTGGTATATAAATAACATCTGTTCCTTCCCTCCAGACTCCCTGCAGCTCTCTGTCTCTGAAGAGGAGGTTCCCCCTGAGCAGCAGCACTGTGAGCAGGAGTGGAGCCCCAGTCTGGGACAGGAGGACCCAGAGACCAAACAGATTAAAGAGGAACAGGAGGAAGTCAGGACCAGTCAGGAGGAAGAGCAGCTTCAAGGGCTCTTTGATACCAAAGACTCCATATTCACTCCTTCCTGTGTGAAAAGTGAATGTGATCAGGAGGACCCACTTCAGTCCTTGACTCTTCCCCAAACCCAGACTGTGGAGAACAGAGAGAGTGACTCTAAACCAGTGGATCTCACACCCTTTGGAACTGTGACCCACATTAAGGGTCTCAACATTCCCTGTGACCCTCCAGATAATCAAAACAATGCCTCCAGACACAGCTCAGCCGTAAGCAGCTACACAGTAGGACTTGACTACAGTCCACCATTGGTTCCCAGCCCACCATTGGATCCCAGCCCACCATTGGATCCCAGTCCACCATTAGATCCCAGTCCACCATTGGTTCCCAGCCCACCATTGGTTCCCAGTCCACCATTAGATCCCAGCCCACCATTAGATCCCAGTCCACCAGTGGATCCCAGTCCACCATTGGATCCCAGTCCACCATTGAAGAAACACTGTTCCAAACCCAGCACCACATCTAGAAAAACTCACCACTGCCGTGACTGTGGTGCAACGTTTCCTCTGAAAGCTGACCTGCAGAGACATGTGACTCTCACCAGGAAGACACCCAGTGACTGCAGCTTTGGCAATAAACTCAACAACTCCACCTGTAAACTGAAGGCCCATGTCCGACTCTGTCACGGTGGTAAACCCTGTATCTGTCCAGTTTGTGGAAAGACCTTCAAACACAAAGGAATTCTGTCCAGGCACATGAGGATTCACACAGGAGAGAAACCATTTAGCTGTGGTGACTGTGGGAGAAGCTTCAGTCAGAAGGTGAGACTAACTGAACATAAACTCACTCACACAGGAGAGAAACCATTTAGCTGTGGAGACTGCGGGAAAAAATTTAATTGGAAGGGGCACCTAAACATGCACAAACTGATTCACACAGGAGAGAAACCATTTAGCTGTGGTGATTGTGGGAAAGGCTTCAATCGGATGGCAGACCTAAGGAGGCACAAACTGACTCACGCAGGAGAGAAACCATTTAGCTGTGGTGACTGTGAGAAAAGCTTCAATTTCAAGAATAATCTAACCAGGCATAAACTGACTCACACAGGTGAGTGTGGGAAGAGCTTTAATCAAAAGGGGGACCTGACGAGGCACGAACTGACTCACACAGGAGAGAAATCACATGGCTGCTCCGTCTGTGGTAAAGGATTCACTCAGAAGTCTCATCTGCTGAGGCATGTGGATAAAATCCACAAAGGAAGAAAACAGGACAGAAACTGAAAGAGGAAAGAACATTAGGACTAAGAGTTTGTCTGTCAGGTAAGTGAATAAAAAGGCAGGATGTGTACAAATCTCTTAGGAAGCAACAGCGATATGGCCCTCATCAAATATGCATATGACATGGCTCTGGTTGCTTGCCTGGAGGTCAAGTCCATCTCCAGCAACTCCCAATTCATTGACTGCCTTTTCACGTGGTTTGACAATATCTTAGGAGCTCAGTCTGGGTCTCAACTTACTATTAAGACTCAGAATAGTAGAATACACCAGGTCCAATTTAGACATTTGGTTGTGCATCAGCACTTTGTTTGTCACTGATGGTCACTGAATTAGCGATTTTAGATTGGAAGTTAGTCTAGCCAGCTATCTATCCTTAGTAGTAATCATGGCCAAATAGCGACCGGGCAAGGCACGTTCCTTTTGATAGTCATTCTCACTCAGATGTTATTACAAAATGTGTTTTTTTTTATTGTAGGAAATTATCTTTAAAACTGTAAAATAAAATCTCCTCCCCGTGGCAAAATGGTGGGGGGGCACCCCAACCAAATCTCTTAGGGCCCCAAAAGACTAGAGCCGACCCTGGATTTACTTTCACCGATACTAATGATCAAACACTACAGACTTCCCCTTTTATCACCACCGAAAGAGACACACACAGTGCATTCAGAAAGTATTCAGACCCCTTAACTTTTTCCACATTTTGTGTCACCGCTTTATTCTAAAAATATATCTATACATTTACATTCCTATACATACTCCATAATGACAAAGCTAAAACAGGTCTTTTAGATATATTTGCAAATGTATTAAAACATTTTTTAAAACATACCTTGTTTACATAACTATTCAGACCCTTTGCTATGAGACTTAAAATTGAGCTCAGGTGCGTCTTGTTTCCAATTGGTCATCCTTGATGTTTCTACAACTTGATTGGGAGTCCACCTGTGGTAAAGTCCATTACTTGGACGTGATTTGGAAAGGCACACAGTGGTTCTTCCTTTTAAAAGTTGTGGCGTGCTGCAGAATTGTATGGCACGTTATTTATGTGTCAGCCATTGTTGCCAGAAGGATGCAATATACCACCATCTACCACAAACTACCACAAACTGTCACGGCTCAAAACTTGTAAATGAAGAAGACCACACACCTGTCTATGTAAGGTCCCACAGTTGACAGCACACGTCAGAGCAAAAACCAAGTCATGCGGTCGAAGGAATTGTCCGTAGATCTCCGAGACAGGATTGTGTCGAGGCACAGATCTGGGGAAGGGTACCAAAAAACATCTGGAGCATTTAATGTCCCCTAAGGACACAGTGGCCTCCATCATTCTTAAATGGAATAAGTTTGGAACCACCAAGACTCTTCCTAGAACTGGCCGCCTGGCCAAACTGGGCAATCGGGGGAGAAGGGCCTTGGTCAGGGAGGTGTCGAAGAACCCGATGGTCACTCTGACACAGCTCCAGAGTTCCTCTGTGGAGATGGGAGAATCTTCCAGAAGGACAACCATCTCTGCAGCACTCCACCAACCAGGCCTTTATGGTAGAGTGGCCAGACGGAAGCCACTCCTCAGTAAAAGGCACATGACAGCCCGCTTGGCGTTTGCCAAAAGGCAGCTAAAGACTCTCAGACCATGAGAAACAATTTTCTCTGTTCTGATGCACCAAGCATGAACTATTGGCCTGAATGCCAAGAGTCACGTCTTGAGGAAACCTGGCACCATCCCTACAATGAAGATTGGTGGTGGCAGCATCATGCTATGGGGATGTTTTTCAACGGCAGGGACTATGAGACTTGATCGAGGGGAAGATGAACGTAGCGAAGTACAGAGATCCTTAATGAAAACCTGCTGCAGAGCGTTCAGGACCTCAGACTGGGGCGAAGGTTCACCTTCCAACAGGACAACGACCCTAAGCACACAGCCAAGACAACGAAGGAGTGGCTTCGGGACAAGTCTCTAAATGTCCTTGAGTGGCCCAGCCAGAGCCCGGACTTGAACCCGATCGAACATCTCTAGAGAGACCTGAAAATAGCTGTGCAGCAACGCTCCCCATCCAAACAGACAGAGCTTGAGAGGATCTGCAGAGAAGAATGGGAGAAACTACCCAAAGACAGATGTGCCAAGCTTGTAGCATCATACCCAAGAAGACTCCAGGCTGTAATCGCTGCCAAAGGTGCTTCAACAAAGTACAGAGTAAAGGGTCTGAATACTTATATAAATGTGATTTATTTCAGTTTATTTGTTATCAATTTGCTAAAAAAATTTAAAACCTGTTTTTGCTTTTTAATTATGGAGTATTGTGATGTCATTATGGGGTATTATGATGTCATTATAGCGTATTGTGATGTCATTATGGATTTTTGTGTGTAGATTGATGAGTATAAAAAACAACAATTTAATAAATTTTAGAATAAGGCTGTGAATTAACAATGTGGAAAAAGTCAAGGGGTCTGAATACTTTCCAAATGCACTTCTTGCCAGATTTTCCCTGTTGGACACGGGATTGGAACCTTCCACTTGTCTCAACCACTAGACTACGGTCTTGTCTCTCTTAACCACTAGACTACGGTCTTGTCTCTCTTAACCACTAGACTACGGTCTTGTCTCTCTTAACCACTAGACTACGGTCTTGTCTCTCTTAAGAAAATGACTGTAAAAACTGCCAAATCCCAGTGGAGTGATGAAGAATTAAAAAAAATATCTGGTTGAGAGCGACGATGCAACAGGAATGGCAAACAAGTCTGTCTGCACAGCCGATTGGCAAAGTGTAATGTAAATTGAGAAATCATGTCACTAAACAAAACAAAAAGAACAAGAAACTGAACTATGAAACGATAAAGATAAATTATAAAGTCAAATGGGAAAAAAAAGCATTGGAATACTTTAAATTAAATTATGGGCAGAAAGACAAATTCAAATCCATCGTTCATTGAATCAGATGGCTCAACGCCTTTTGATGTTGCCAATTACTTCAATTACTATTTCATGGGCAGAGTAAGTAAACTTAAGCATGAAATGCCAACAACAACATATGAGCCATCAATTTCACGAGTAAAATAATAATAATAATAATAATAATAATAATAATAATAATAATAATAATAATAATAATAATGAAGGAAAAGCATGATACATTTATGTTTGGTGACGAGGGAAATTATTGTTGTCCATCAATAATGAGAAAAATACCTGGTATTGACAACTTTGATGCAAAGATACTGAGGATGGACCAATCAGCTTGATGCCGACCCTTAGCAAACATATGTAAAAAAAAAAAATGTAAAAATGGTTTTGACCAAATACAATGCTATTTCTCTGTAAACAAATTAACAACTGCCTTTTAGCATGGTTATAGAGAAGGACACTCAACATGTACTGCAATGACACAAATGACTGATGATTGGTTGAAAAAAATTGATAATAAGAGGATTGTGGGAGCTGTACTGTTAGATTTCAGTGCAGCCTTTGATATTATTCACCATAACACAAAACAAATAGTGTTTGGGCTTTTGAACTTCTGTCATATCGTCGATTCAGAGCCATCTATCTAATAGAGAGTTTTCTTTTAATGGAATTTTCTCTAATGTTAAACATGTAAAGTGTGGTGTACCGCAAGACAACTCTCTAGGCCCTCTACTAATTTTAAATGTTTCACCAATGACCTGCCACTGGCATTATACAACGCCTGTGTGTCCATGTATGCTGATGATTCAACCCTATACAGCTAGTGAAATCACTGCAACACTAAACTGAGAGTTGCAGTCAGTTTTTAGAATGGGTGGCCTGTAATAAACTAGTCCTGAACATCTCTAAAACTAAGAGCATTGTAATTTGGTACAAATCACCTCAGCTGAATCTGGTCATGAATAATGTGGCGTTTGAGCAAGTTGAGGAGACTAAATTACTTAGTGTTATCTTGGATTGTAAACTGTCATGGTCAATACATTTTGATTCAATGTTTGCGAAGATGGGGAGAGGTCTGTCCGTGATAAAGAGATGCTCTGCTTTTTTGACACCACACTCAACAAATAAAGTCCTGCAGGCTCTAATCTGCTTTCATCTTGAGTATTGCTCAGTCATTTTGGTCAGGTGCTGCAAAGAAGGACCTAAAAAAATAGCAGCTGGCCCAGAACAGAGCGGCGCATCTAGCTCTTCACTGTAATCAGGCGGCTAATATCAATAAGATGCTAAAAGTACAGGAGAGACTGATTTGCATCATTTCTTGTTTTTATAAGAAACATGAATGTGTTGAAAATTCCAAATCGTTTGAATGGTCAACTTACACACAGCACTGACGCACACACGTACCCCACCAGACATGCCACCAGGGGTCTTTTCACAGTCCCCAAATCCAGAACTAATTTCAAGAAAACGTACAATATTATATAGTCATAATTGCATGAAACCCATCTCAGAAAGATCAAATGAAAAGCAGACATGGTTTCAAAAAACCTAAAGCAACACCTCAAGACACAAAGCCTCTCCCCTATTTCACCTAGATATTATGTGTATATATATTTCATAACAGATAATGGAGCTCCTAATAAAATGCCCAAACATTTGTTATTATGTCTCCAGAGATATAAGTGGCTGTTTTTGATTTGGAGGGGTGGTAGCATTAAATGATTCAAATGTGTCATGACTTTGTCAATCAGCTTGTTGTTAAATGTATCTTAATTATTGTTTAGTGTTTCTGTATCAATATGGACTTTGTAAAAATCTACAAACTTGGAATCTGGGTCCTAGCTGATTGCACTCAGGCACATCTAAAGGCTGCATAGATCATAGAGATCTTGAATTCATTTGTATGATTCAGGTGTTCTATTTACTTCTGTGGTATATACTGCAGATGACCTCTACCCTCGTCTCCATCCCTCCAGACTCCCTGCAGCTCTCTGTCTCTGAAGAGGAGGTTCCCCCTGAGCAGCAGCACTCTGAGCAGGAGTGGAGCCCCAGTCTCGGGCAGGAGGACCCAGCCACCACACAGATTAAAGAGGAACAGGAGGAACTCAGGACCAGTCAGGAGGAAGAGCAGATTCAAGAACTGGGGCCTGATATCACTGAGTTTAATTTCACTCCTTTCTGTGTGAAAAGTGAATGTGATCAGGAGGACCCACTTCAATGATGGATTCTTCCCCAAACCCAGACTGTGGAGAACAGAGAGAGTGAGAGAGACTCTAAACCAGTGGATCTCAAACCTTTTGAGCAGCGACCATGTAGGACTTGACAGCACCCCACCATCGGATCCCAGCCCACCATTAGATCCCAGCCCACCATTGGATCCCAGCCCACCATTAGATCCCAGCCCACCATTAGATCCCAGCCCACCATTGGATCCCAGCCCACCATTAGATCTCAGCCCACCATTGGATCCCAGCCCACCATTGGATCCCAGCCCACCATTAGATCCCAGCCCACCATTAGATCCCAGCCCACCATTAGATCCCAGCCCACCATTAGATCCCAGCCCACCATTGGATCCCAGCCCACCATTGGATCAGAACCCCCCTACACCTGGCCCTTTTATGGCAAGACCTTCAAACATCAGAAAAACTGAAAATAGAAATAACATCTTCATTCAGAAGATGGGAATAAAAAGGCAGGATGTGGACAACACTTTTAGGAAAGGAAAGCAACCCCAGACCATTCATACTGTGGGTCTCAGATAAATACATATACTGTACCATGGACTTAATGTTGTAAAACAGTGTTTGTAAATAAAGTTTGATTTGATATGAATGACAAGGAAATGATCAAACAGTACAGAGTATTTTAGGAAATTCACAGTTCTGCTGTTCAAAGTCTGTTATATTTTTCCCTTCATTAGAAACAGCAATATCTGATTTGATTTAGGTCAGGCTGATGTAATTAATACATGAAATTCTGACCTAATGCTGCTCATTCATCATGTTGATTTAATCTTGTATGGAGTAATGATAAACTGTTGACTCCTGGGGAAGAATAGATTCTCCCAGATCATCCTATACTTATGATAACCACTATTTGTCTACATGTAGTCGTCGTTCTCCTTTACTACTGGTCTGTAGGCTGCCTTGCACAGTAAACTCCCATCCAGCTGGCGGCCCTGTTGTGTTTCTGGGTTCGTCACCAACTAGAACGTCCCAAGATTCCTTGACTAGAACACGGAAGTAGGATTGGAAACGAGTTATTTTTTATGTTCCTTGTGTTGAGTAAAGAAAGACATACTGACTCAACTCAATAGGCTACCCATCTCTAATTTGACAGAAAATGTCTAAACTACAGATGTTGTGTGTGTTTTTAAATGAGCGTTTATCGGCGGCTGCTGTGGATATTTTTGGTGCAGTTGAGAAAACGGTAGTGGAGTACCAGGAGGAGAATGATCGGCTACGGAGACTGCTGCGGAGGACACCAGAGATACAACTATGTCGAATAGGTTCGTATGTAGCTACTGATAGCTAGCTATAGTTATACTTTATTGATAAACTGTTAACTGATCACCATTTCATACACGTTTAAAAATTCGTTTTTAAACATACCGGGCATGGATAAAAACATTGTCATAAAAACAGGAAGTGATTTTAATTTATAATTCAAAATGTATACACTTTAGAAATACGTAGCTTATCTTCAAATACTGAGAAGTAATTGAAAATGGATTCTAGGTTTTAATTATTGAATTGGCATTATAGTCAACCTAGTCTTGAATTTACTGGCTTAAAAATTCAAATTGATGTCTGAACCCTGATAGAGCCCCACAGTGAGTGTGTAATAATACCCATAAAACCTAGCGGTCAAACAGGGAAATGGTTTCAATCGTTTTTCCACCATTCATTTTTCATTTTAGAAACACTTACAAAAAGGATTTTGTTTAATGTAGGCTTACTGTGACGTTTTGATAACTATGTAAATCTCTCTCAGACAAGGGGACTTTTATCAATGTTTTCGTCACTGGCGGTCAGTGCTGTTAAAGATGGAGGACAGGACTGCCTGCATCTAGCTGATCTAGGGTGTAATCATTTGTCCAACAGTTGCAAACAAGAGTTTCTATTGGACAAATTCAGGTATGTTTATCCCTGTTCTGTTTGCTTCTGTTTAATAAATGTTTTTCAACAGAATCTGCAGAATGAATAAACCCCTGATTACACGCAAATGCAGTTCACTTCCGTAGCAGCAACATACAAACAGTATGATCACTTTGAACACTGTAGCTATAATTCCTACTCGCTTTTACGTGCTCTCACGTTTTCCTTTCAGTGCACAACACATCAGCTGTCTTGTGACCATAAATATTTCTAAGCCAAACCTTCATATCATAACAGCTACACACAGCCTACATTGTCAACATTATTAGCTAACGTCATAGTCAACATAGCTACTAGAGCTAACACGTTAGTAAACCCTCTACAATCATGCAGTACAGTGTAGTCAGCAAGCAGTTTAGCAGTTACACCGGAGGACCCCAGTGGTAGTACATTTATAAAAACAAAAGCTTACCTTGACTTGGAAGAGTTCCAGTGTTGGATAGCCAGCTAGCTAACATAGCATCCCTCTCTGTTGGATAGCCATAGCCAGCTAGCTAACATAGCATCCCTCTCTGTTGGATAGCCATAGCCAGCTAGCTAACATAGCATCCCTCTGTTTGAGCCAGGTGTTTGAGTAGGCTAAACTAGCTAGCAACATTAGCAAGCTATGTAACTGAAGTTAAATAAATAAATAATGAAATATAGCCAGCTAGCTAATGTAACAGTGTTGCTTCTGTCTCTCTCCTCGCCCCAACCTGGGCTTGAATCATGGACCCTCTGAACACATCAACTGGGGGGGCAACCCAGTGAAGGACCTCGGCGTTACTCTGCCTCCCACGTTACTCTGGACCCTGATCTCTCTTTTGAAGAACATATCAAGACTGTTTCAAGGACAGCTTTTTTCCATCTACGTAACGTTGCAAAAATCAGACACTTTCTGTCCAAAAATGATGCAGAAGAATTAATCCATGCTTTTGCCACTTCTAGGTTAGACTACTGCAATGCTCTACTTTCCGGCTACCCGGATAAAGCACTAAATTAACTTCAGTTAGTGCTAAATACGGCTGCTAGAATCCTGACTAGAACCAAAAGATTTGATCATATTACTCCAGTGCTAGCCCCTCTACACTGGCTTCCTGTCAAGGCAAGGGCTGATTTCAAGGTTTTACTGCTAACCTACAAAGCATTACATGGGCTTGCTCCTACCTAACTCTCTGATTTGGTCCTGCCGTACATACCTACACGTACGCTACGGTCACAAGACGCAGGCCTCCTAATTGTCCCTAGAATTTCTAAGCAAACAGCTGGAGGCAGGGCTTTCTCCTATAGAGCTCAATTTTCATGGAATGGTCTGCCTACCCATGTGAGAGACGCAAACTCGGTCTCAACCTTTAAGTCTTTACTGAAGACTCTTCAGTGGGTCATATGATTGAGTGTAGTCTGGCCCAGGAGTGTGAAGGTGAACGGAAAGGCTCTGGAGAAACGAACTGCCCTTGCTGTCTCTGGCTGTCCGGTTCCCCTCTTTCCACTGAGATTCTCTGCCTCTAACCCTATTACAGGGGCTGAGTCACTGGCTTACCTCTTTCTGTCGTAACCGGCCACAGCCGGGAGGTCCATGGGGCGACACACAATTGGCCTAGCGTCGTCCGGGTTAGGGAGGGATTGGTCGGTAGGGATATCCTTGTCTCATCGCGCACCAGCGACTCCTGTGGCGGGCCGGACGCAGTGCGCGCTAACCAAGGTTGCACGGTGTTTCCTCCGACACATTGGTGCGGCTGGCTTCCGGGTTGGATGCGCGCTGTGTTAAGAAGCAGTGCGGCTTGGTTGGGTTGTGTATCGGAGGATGCGTGACTTTCAACCTTCGTCTCTCCTGAGCCCGTACGAGAGTTGTAGTGATGAGACAAGGGGAGAAAAAGGGGTAAAATAAAAAAATAAAAAGACTATCCAAAAAGAAAAAAAAATGTTAAACCATTTTAATGAAATTCACTGAGGAGGATGAGCCTCCACTGATATTCAGCTCTATTTACGCTCAGATTCGAAAAATGCTAATTAGCATGTAATTAGACATCATGCGGAACTACAAATCCCAGCAAGCGCCTGCACGTCATCTATAGCTGACTTCTTTTCTCACAGGTATTTTGTCATTTTAACATTTTAAAACTAGTACAAGACAGTTCACGAAATTGTTAATTTAAATACATTTTTGCCAGTTTATTCATTACTACATTTAGATGACGTTAGATAGTTAGTTAGTCCATAGACTTTTTTTATTACTTTGCCTCGATTCGGCAGTCCCGTCCAGATCATTATGGTGTTTGTAGTTCTTTGTGTTTGTAGTTCTTTGTGTTTGTAGTTCTTTGTGTTTGTAGTTCTTTGTGTTTGTAATTCTTTATGTTTGTAGTTCTTTATGATAGCCACATCAGGAGCTGATTAGCATTTCATTTTTGGGTAGTAAATATAGGCGAATATATTAATTAAAGTCACCTTGTCCTGGAGAGATTTACACGGTTATCAAAATGTCATGGCAGGGTAGCCTAGTGGTTAGAGCGTTGGACTAGTAACCGGAAGGTTGCAAGTTCAAATCCCCGAGTTGACAAGGTACAAATCTGTCGTTCTGCCCCTGAACAGGCAGTTAACCCACTGTTCCTAGGCCATCATTGAAAATAAGAATTTGTTCTTCTTGCCTAGTTAAATAAAGGAGAAAAAAAAATGTAAGTCATTGTAAAGGGTAAGACTCCTTATTTTAAGTCATTGTAAAGGGTAAGACTCCTTATTTTAAGTCATTGTAAAGGGTAAGACTCCTTATTTTAAGTCATTGTAAAGGGTAAGACTCCTTATTTTAAGTCATTGTAAAGGGTAAGCCTCCTTATTTTAAGTCATTGTAAAGGGTAAGACTCCTTATTTTATGTCATTGTAAAGGGTAAGCCAACACGAAACACAGCCCTTATTTTATTGTAAAATCCCCTATGGGGAAAAATGAATGGTGGAAAAACGATTAAAACCATTTCCTTGTTTGACCGTTTTATGGTTTTAACTTATACTGTGGTTATTTGGTATTTTATTAGGATTCCCATTAGCTGTTGCAAATTCATCAGCATTTTTAAAAGGCACACGTAGCCTACATCAATATATCAATACATAGACACAAACTATCAAATAGGGGAGACACGTTATGAGGTGTTGCTTTCTGTTTTCTAAAACAGGTTTGCTGTTCACTTGAGACATTTGAGATGGAACGGAGTTCGATGCAACAATGGCTCTTTATAATACTGATCGCTTTCTTGAATTTGTTCTGGATTTGGGGACTGTGGTAACCTCTGTATCCAGGCTGTATAGCTGGGTAACCTCTGTATCCAGGCTGTATAGGTAACCTCTGTATCCAGGCTGTATAGGTAACCTCTGCTCCTCTTCTCTGTCCCTCCAGAACCCGTGCAGCTCTCTGTCTCTGAAGAGGAGGTCACCTCTGAGCAACAGCACTGTGAGCAGGAGTGGAGTCCCAGTCTGGGGCAGAAGGACCCAGAGACCAAACAGATTAAAGAGGAACAGGAGGAAGTCAGGACCAGTCAGGAGGAAGAGCAGCTTCAAGGGGTGGAGCCTGATATCATAGAGTTCATATTTACTCCTCCTTGTGTGAAAAGTGAATGTGATCAGGAGGACCCACGTCAAGATCCCATACTTGCTGAACACCCAACTCTCAGTCCACCTAAAATGTCTAAATTACAGTTGTTTCAAGAGTTTTTAAATGAGCGTTTAACGGCGTTTGCTGCTGTGGAGATTTCCGGGGCATTTGCGAAAGCAGTAGCAGAGTACCAGGAAGAGAATGATCTGCTACGGAGACTGCTGCGGATCACACCAGAGATACAACTATGTAGAATAGGTTTGTATGTACAGAAACTGAAAGGTGAATAATGTGGGGCCACAGGTGGCCTATCGAATCCCCGAGCCGACTAGGTGAAAAATCTGTGCAAGGCACTTAACCCTCATGTCTCCTGTAATTGTTGGAGATAAGAGCGTCTGAGTTCCAGCGCTGTGCATTTGATCTGTACATGTGCGAACAGCAGCAGTTCAATACTCTCTCTCTCTTTTGTGCAAGTGAAGTGAGTTCGGGAACAACTGAAAGTATCTTAGTTTGAAATTGTTTTCAAATAGAAACTTTATCGGTCTGAGAAATCTTTCAGATTATTAGGACGTGTACAAGCTTTATTAAAATATCAAGTTTGGGAGCAGTAAAACTATTTATCTGTATCGTACATTATTTTAGCTCCTGACATTATTTAGGATCAATGCCAATAAAGAAATGTTCAATTAAAAAATAATTGAGATCTATAATTCACATTTGTGATTCAAGTGTTCTATTTAATTGTGTGGTATATAAATAACCTCTGCTCCTTCCCTCCAGACTCCCTGCAGCTCTCTGTCTCTGAAGAGGAGGTTCCCCCTGAACAGCAGCACTGTGAGCAGGAGTGGAGCCCCAGTCTGGGGCAGGAGGACCCAGAGCCCACACAGATTAAAGAGGAACTCGGGACCAATCAGGAGGAAGAGCAGCTTCAAGGGCTCTTTGATACCAAAGACTCCATATTCACTCCTTCCTGTGTGAAAAGTGAATGTGATCAGGAGGACCCACTTCAGTCCTTGACTCTTCCCCAAACCCAGACTGTGGAGAACAGAGAGAGTCATTTTAAACCAGTGGATCCCAAGCCTTTGTCCAAGCACATGAGGATTCACACAGGAGAGAAACCATTTATCTGTGGTGACTGTGGGAAGAGCTTTATTCGCAAGGCGCACCTAACCAGGCATAAACTGACTCACACAGGAGAGAAACCATTCTCCTGTGGTGACTGTGGGAAGAGCTTCCGTCTCAAAGGGAACCTAACCACTCATAAACTGACTCACACCAGAGAGAAATCATTTAGCTGTGGTGACTGTGGGAAGAGCTTCCGTCTCAAAGGGAACCTAACCACTCATAAACTGACTCACACAGGAGAGAAACCATTTAGCTGTGGTGACTGTGGGAAAAGCTTCAATCGTAAGGTGAGCCTAACTGAACATAAATTGACTCACACAGGAGAGAAACCATTTAGCTGTGGTGACTGTGGGAAAAGCTTCATTCGGAAGGTGCATCTAACTGAACATCAACTGACTCACACAGGGGAGAAACCATTCACCTGTGATGACTGTGGGAAAAGATTTATTCAGAAGAGGGACCTGAGGAGACATATACTGATTCACACAGGAGAGAAACCATTCACCTGTGGTGACTGCGGGAAAAGCTTCAATCGAAAGGGGCATCTAACCATGCATAAACTGACTCACACAGGAGAGAAACCATTCACCTGTGGTGACTGTGGGAAAAGCTTCAATCGAAAGGGGCACCTAACCATGCATAAACTGACTCACACAGGAGAGAAACCATTCACCTGTGGTGACTGTGGGAAGAGCTTTATTCAGAGGAGGGACCTAAGGAGGCATATACTGATTCACACAGGAGAGAAGCTATTTAGCTGTGTTGACTGAGGAAAAAACTTCAATCAGAAACAACATGGCTGCTTAGTCTGATAATATATTAATTCAGAAGACTAATCTGCTAACACGTGAAAAACATCCACAAAGACTGTAAATGAGGACACAGAGAGGAGACTAAGAGTATTGAGATACACCCAAGATCCCCTGTGGACCAACTCTAACTGGTCCTCCTGATCCTGCTCAGTCCAATGTCACAGTAATTATATAATGGGACTGTTGTCTGAACCTAACAGGCAATGTTGCTGCTCTTTGTGTATGAAATGGACAATTTGCAGTTCAGACAACCACCAGTTTTTAGGTGAACAACTGAGGGATGATGTTGGAGAGTTGTGAACACTCAATGTCGTAGTCCGACATGGATATAAGATGTCCAGATCAGATGCAGGTTGCCCAATAGGCGGCCCGTGGGGGATTTATTTGGCCCCCAAGTTTTCTGAGCAAAACAAGATAATATATAGAATTTTATTTTTTTGGTTCGTTGGATATTTATTTTATTAAGTGCCAGTAGAAGGCACTCCTCTGGTCTAAAAACATATCCCAATGCCCCAGGGCAGTGATTGGGGACACTGCCCTGTGTAGGGTGCCGTCTTTCGGATGGGACGTTAAACAGGTGTCCTGACTCTCTGAGGTCATTAAAGATCCCATGGGACTTATTGTAAGAGTAGGGGTTAACCCCGGTGTCCTGGCTAAATTCCCAATCTGGCCCTCAAACTATCACGGTCACCTAATAATCCCCAGTTTACAATTGGCTCATTCATCCCCCTCCTGTCCCCTGTAACTATTCCCCAGGTCGTTGCTGCAAATGAGAATGTGTTCTCAGTCAACTTACCTGGTAAAATAACAGATAAATAAAAAATACAATTAATTTAGGGGGATCTGTTCCCACGTGTAAATAGATTTACAGTACCAGTCAAAAGTTTTAGAACACCTACCATACATTTTAGAATAATAGTGAAGACATCAACACTAGGAAATAATACATATGGAATCATGTAGTAACCAAAAAAGTGTTAAACAAAGCTAAATATATTTTATATTTGAGATTCTTCAATGTAGCCCCCCTTTGCCTTGATGACAGCTTTGCACACTTGGCATTCTCTCAACCAGCTTCATGAGTTAGTCACCTGGAATGCATTTCAATTAACAGGTGGGACTTGTTCATTTGTGGATTATCTCTGCTTGTGTGGTTCCCACCGTGAAGCATGGAGGTGTTGGGGTGTTTTGCTGGTTACACTGTCAGTGATTTATTTAGAATTTAAGGCACACTTAACCAGCATGGCTACCACAGCATTCTGCAGTTATACGCCATCCCATCTAGTTTCGCTTAGTGGGACTATCATTTGTTTTTCGACAGGACAATGACACAACACACCTCCAGGCTGTGTAAGGGCTATTTGACCAAGAATGAGAGTGAGGGAGTGCTGCATCAGATGACCTGGCCTCCACAATCACCCGACCTCAATCCAATTGAGATGGTTTGGGATGTGTTGGACCGCAGAGTGAAGGGAAAGCAGCCAACAAGTGCTCAGCATATGTGGGAACTCCTTCAAGACGGTTGGAAAAACATTCCATGTGAAGCTGGTTGAGAGAATGCCAAGAGTGCAAAGCTGTCTTCAAGGCAAAGGGTGTCTACTCTGAAGAATCTAAAATATATTTTGATTTGTTTAACACTTTTTGGTTACTACATGATTCCAGATGTGTTATTTCATTGTTTTGATGTCTTCACTATTATTCTACAATGTAGAAAATAGTCAAATCTAGAAAAACCCTTGAATGAGTAGGTGTTCTAGAACTTTGACTGGTACTGTATATGTGATCATATCAACTAGCTCTCTCATGTTAGAATGTTTCTTAAACGTAAAATTGGGAAGTTGCTGTGTACGTAAAATATGGAAGTGTTTGAGGTTAAGTTTAGGTATTAATGCTGCATGGTTAAGGTTAGGTATTAATGCTGAATGGTTAAGGTAAGGGTTAAGGTTTGGGATAGGCTTAAAACATCACAGAATTCCAACTTGTAACCTTTGGAATCAGCGGCAGATGCCTTCTCCCATCCGCCATCCCCGTCCACAACCCAAACCTACTTGAAGGTAACATCGCTCACTGTTGCCTCTAGTGGCCAGTTTCCACATCATTCTGACATGCATGGCAGTCGAATGCTGATTTGTGTCACAGGTAACCTGGCTGGATCTTATCCCCAGTGTTATCATGGTTTGAAATTATTCTTATACTATATCTGTTCGGTATTCTTGCGGTCAATTTAAAGTGTACAAATGTATAACTATGTTCCGTCCCCCGGCTGACATGCTTGCTGAGTGGCAAGAAGAGTCTCCATTAGGGTTGCAAAGCTACCGGTAATTTACTGAAGTTACTGGAATCTTCAGTAATTTTGGTAGTTAACAGAAAATCTATGGTAATCTATTGTAACTTTGGTATTTTAAACTTTGCATTTTGTATTAATATATATATATATATATACTGTTCATTCATATCTGTGTCCATATTATTATGAGTTTCTAGTAGATCGACCTTATGGGTCAAGAGGTAATAGTCCAATTAATAAAATAAATAAAAAACATCTTATCAACAATGGCATTTTTTTTTCTCCAATTAACAACTCTTCCAACTATTGACTGTTCACAACTGTCATCAGTTTGACGCCAAAACATTGACAACAAATACATATTAAAATAAATAAAATATTGAAATATAAAGGATAAGTGTGCTGAAACGCTCATATTAAAACACCATGTTGTTGATTTCTATTCAGTTTAACAAGCATTGTCATTATATTTTATATTTACATTTTTGTATTTTTTTATTATTTAATTTATTTTAATATAATTTAAAGATAAGGCAACACAGAGGGCCAGAGATGATGATAAAATTACAGAAATCTGCTTCTTTTATTCTCTGTCCTCACTAGACGACCCGTTTTGTTAGCCTTTAGCCGTACCCTCATCCTACTCCTCCTCTGTTCCTCGGGTGATGTGGAGGTTAACCCAGGTCCTGCGTGTCCCCAGGCGCTCTCATTTGTTGACTTCTGTAACCGTAAAGGCCTTGGTTTCATGCATGTTAACATCAGAAGCCTCCTCCCTAAATTTGTTTTACTCACTGCTTTAGCACACTCCACCAACCCTGATGTCCTTGCCGTGTCTGAATCCTGACTTAGGAAGGCCAACAAAAATTCTGAGATTTCAATCCCCAACTACAACATTTTCCGTCAAGATAGAACTGCCAAAGGGGGAGGAGTTGCAATCTACTGCAGAGATAGCCTGCAAAGTTCTGTCATACTTTCCAGGTCTATGCCCAAACATTAATTTTAAAAATTAATCTCTCCAGAAATAAGTCTCTCACTGTTGCCGCCTGTTATAGACCCCCCCCCCCTCAGCTCCCAGCTGTGCCCTGGACACCATATGTGAATTGATTTCCCCCAGTCTATCTTCAGAGTTCGTTCTGTTGGGTGACCTAAACTGGGATATGCTTAACACCCCAGCATTCCTACAATCTAAGCTACATGCCCTCAATCTCACACAAATTATCAAGGAACCTATCATGTACAACCCTAAATCCGTAAACATGGGCACCCTCATAGATATTATCCTGACCAACTTGCCCTCCAAATACACCTCTGCTGTTTTCAATCAGGATCTCAGCGATCACTGCCTCATTGGCTGCATCCGCTATGGGTCCACGGTCAAACAACCACCCCTCATCACTGTCAAACGCTCCCTAAAACACTTCTGTGAGCAGGCCTTTCTAATCGACCTGGCCCGGGTATCCTGGAAGGATATTGACCTCATCCCGTCGGTAGAGGATGCCTGGTCGTTCTTTAAAAGTAATTTCCTCACCTTCTTAAATAAGCATGCCCCTTTCAAAAAATGTAGAACTAAGAACAGATGTAGCCCTTGGTTCACTCCAGACCTGACTGCCCTCGACCAGCACAAAAACATCCTGTGGCGGACTGCAATAGCATCGAATAGTCCCCGTGATATGCAACTTTTCAGGGTAGTCAGGAATCAATACTCTCAATCAGTCAGGAAAGCAGAGGCTAGCTTTTTCAAACAGAAATTTGCATCCTGTAGCTCTAACTCCAAAAAGTTTTGGGACACTGTAAAGTCCATGGAGAATAAGAGCACCTGCTCCCAGCTGCCCACTGCACTGAGGCTAGGAAAAACACTGTCGCCACTGATAAATCCATGATAATCGATTTCAATAAGCATTTCTCTACGACTAGCCATGCTTTCCCCCCGCAGCTACCCCCCGCAGCTACCTGCCCAAGCCTCCCCAGCTTCTCCTTCACCCAAATCCAGATAGCAGATGTTCTGAAAGAGCTGCAAAACCTGGACCAGTACAAATCAGTTGGGCTAGACAATCTGGACCCTTTCTTTCTAAAATGATCTGCCGCCATTGTTGCAACCCCTATTACCAGTCTGTTCAATCTCTCTTTCATATCGTCCGAGATCCCTAAAGATGGGAAAGCTGTCACGGTCATCCCCCTCTTCAAAGGGGGAGACACTCTAGACCCAAACTGTTATAGACCTATATCCATCCTGCCCTGCCTTTCTAAAGTCTTCGAAAGCCAAGTTCATAAACAGATCGCTGACCATTTTGAATCCCGCCGTACCTTCTCCGCTGTGCAATCTGGTTTCCGAGCTGGTCACGGGTGCACCTCCGCGACGCTCAAGGTACTAAACTGGAGGGCCTGTTGTCCGGACCTCTGGCAGTCTCTATGGGGGTACCACAGGGTTCAATTCTCGGGCTGACCCTTTTCTCTGTATATATCAACGATGTCGCTCTTGCTGAGGATGATTCCCTGATCCACCTCTACGCAGACGACACCATTCTCTATACATCTGGCCCTTCTTTGGAAACTGTGTTTACAAACCTCCAAACGAGCTTCAATGCCATACAACACTCCTTCCGTGGCCTCCAACTGCTCTTAAACGCTAGCAAAACTAAATGCATGCTTTTCAACCGATCACTGCCCGCACCAGCCCGCCCGACTAGCATCACTACTCTGGAAGGTTCTGACTTAGGATATGTGGACAACTACAAATACCTAGCTGTCTGGTTAGACTGTAAACTCTCCTTCCAGACTCATATCTCTAATCCAAAATTAAATCTAGAATTGTCTTCCTATTTCACAACAAAGCCACCTCCACTCACACCACCAAACATACCCTCGTAAAACTGATCCTCGACTTCGGCGATGTCATTTACAAAATAGCCTCCAACACTACTAAGCAAACTGGATGCAGTCTATCACAGTGCAATCCGTTTTGTCACCAAAGCCCCAAAAACTACCCACCACTGCGACCTGTATTCTCTCGTCGGCTGGCCCTCGCTACATATTCGTCGCCAGATCATCTATAAGTCTTTGCTAGGTAAAGCTCCGCCTTATCACTGGTCACGATAACAACACCCACCCGTAGCACACGCTCCAGCAGGTGTATCTCACTGGTCATCCCCAAAGCCAACTCCCCCTTTGGCCGCCTTTCCTTCCAGTTCTCTGCTGCCAATGTCTGGAACGAATTACAAAAATCGCTGAAGTTGGAGACATATCTCCCTCACTAACTTTAAACATCAGCTATCTGAGCAGCTAACTGATCACTGCAGCTGTACACAGCCCATCTGTAAATAACCCAATCTACCTCCCTCATCCCCATATTGTTTTTATTTACTTTTTTGCTCTTTTGCACACCAGTATCACTACTTGCACATCATCATCTGCACATCTATCACTCCAGTGTTAATTTGCTGAATTGTAACTACTATGGCCTATTTATTGCCTTACCTCCTCACGCCATTTGCACACACTATATATAGACTTTTTCTATTGTGTTATTGACTGAGCCCTTGTTTATTCCATGTGTAACTCTGTGTTGTTGTTTGTGTCGCACTGCTTTGCTTTATCTTGGCCAGGTCGCAGTTGTAATTGAGAACTTGTTCTCAACTAGCCTACCTGGTTAAATAAAGGTGAAATAAAAAACAAACACTTGTAATAATATGAAGTACCCAAAAGTACCACTAGATGGGCCGAACAGACTCACATTGCATGGCGAGCACTGTTTCTGCAGCATTTTGCCTGGCGGGTGGGCGGGGCCGGCCTTTGCCTTTTGCTCTGGTGATGCATTCTACTGGATGATTGGCTGGTCTGTGCCCCGCCCAGGGAACAGGCCACAACGGACACGAGGATCCTCTTGAACCACAGAGTTCTGGGCCTCACCCTGGAGGAGAAGACTCACCTGACAACCTCACAGAAGGTGATTTACCTCCGGATGTCCGTAGACTCAAATGTTTTATTTAACAAGTCAGTTAAGAACAAATTCTTATTTACAATGACGGACTACCCCGGCCAAACCCGGACGACGCTGGGCCAATTGTGCGCCGCACTATGGGACTCCCAATCACAGCGTGGAATCGAACCAGGGTCTGTAGTGACACCTCTAGCACTGAGATGCAGTGCCTTAGACCGCTACGCCGCTCATGAGGGCTCTTCTCCCTCAGGTGAGTGTAACAAAATCCTATCCTACCTCAACCGTTTCTGGCTCGGACCAGCTGTTAAGAGTGCCAACAGTTACTCAGCCTACTGACGGTGGCTTCACTGTTGGTTCCACTGGCCACTCTCCGTCTCGGGCCACTCTCCGTCTCGGGCCACTCTCCGTCTCTGGCCACTCAGGCCACTCTCCGTCTCGGGCCACTCTCCGTCTCGGGCCACTCTCCGTCTCGGGCCACTCTCCATCTCAGGCCACTCTCCGTCTCAGGCCTCTCAGGCCACTTTCCCTCTCAGGCCTCTGAGGCCACTCTCCGTCTCAGGCCACTCTCCGTCTCAGGCCACTCTCCGTCTCAGGCCACTCTCCGTCTCAGGCCTCTCAGGCCACTCTCCGTCTCAGGCCACTCTCCGTCTCAGGCCACTCTCCGTCTCAGGCCACTCTCCGTCTCAGGCCACTCTCCGTCTCTGGCCACTCTCCGTCTCAGGCCACTCGGGCCACTCTCCGTCTCAGGCCACTCTCCGTCTCAGGCCACTCTCCGTCTCTGGCCACTCTCCGTCTCAGGCCACTCTCCCTCTCAGGCCACTCTCCGTCTCAGGCCACTCTCCGTCTCAGGCCCTCGAGCCCCTAGAGTCAATGTCTTTGAAGCACCTATCCATATCTGTTGGCTGTTACCTCCACTAAGAGGGTGTGACCTTTGATGCTTTTTCAGTGAGCACTGAAAGGGACCCGATGAGGAGTATCATCCTCAGTCTTAACCCCTCATTTTTGCTAAAAGGTCCTGTCTGACAGACATGTGAACTTTACATTTGTCCTGCAGCTGCGTGTGAGCTGGGTGTTTCTGCCAGTGTGCTGTGCCCGGTCAGGCACACAGGCAATATGACAGTCTGATCCTCTATTCATTTTTGCTATGGTGGTGAGAGAGTTCTGGGCCAGAGCCTATCGAAGCAGAGAACCTTACATTGGATTGTGCAAATTTATCACTACAGCATATAATCAGGCCATCCAGCCTCTGCCGTCTGTTGTAGTGGTACATTCTCAAATCAAATCAAATGTTAGTCAATGAATACGCTGAATACAACTGGTGTAGACCGGTAGACCTTACAGTCAAATGCTTACTTACAAGTCCTTAACCAACAGTGCAGTTAAGGAAAAAAAAGATGAGATAAAAGTAACAAATAATTAAAGAGCAGCAGTAAAATAACAACAGCGAGGCTATATACAGTGGGTACCGGTACAAAGTCAATGTGGAGGCTATAGACAGGGGGTACAGGTACAGAGTCAATGTGGAGGCTATAGACAGGGGGTACCGGTACAGAGTCAATGTGGAGGCTATATACAGGGGGTACAGGTACAGAGTCAATGTGGAGGCTATATACAGGGGGTACAGGTACAGAGTCAATGTGGAGGCTATAGACAGGGGGTACCGGTACAGAGTCAATGTGGAGGCTATATACAGGGGGTACCGGTACAGAGTCAATGTGGAGGCTATATACAAGGTGTTACGGTACAGAGTCAATGTGGAGGCTATATACAGGGGGTACCGGTACAGAGTCAATGTGGAGGCTATATACAGGGGGTACCGGTACAGAGTCAATGTGGAGGCTATATACAGGGGGTACCGGTACAGAGTCAATGTGGAGGCTATATACAGGGGGTACCGGTACAGAGTCAATGTGGAGGCTATGTACAGGGGGTACCGGTGCCAAGTAAATGTGTGGGGGAACCGGTCTCAAGGTAATTGAGGTAATATGTACATGTAGGTGGAATTATTAAAGTGACTATGCATAGATAATAACAGAGAGTAGCAGCAGCGTGGAAGGGAGGGGGAGGGGGGGGGGTGGCAATGTGAAGAGTCTGGGTAGCCATTTGATTAGGTGTTCAGGAGTCTTATGGTTTGGGGATAGAAGCTGTTTAGAAGCCTCTTGGACCTAGACTTGGCGCTCCGGTACCGCTTGTCGTGCGGTAGCAGAGAGAACAGACTTTGACTAGGGTGACTGGAGTCTTTGACAATTTTTAGGGCCTTCCTCTGGCACCGCCTGGTATAGAGGTCCTGGATGGCAGGAAGCTTGGCCCCGGTGATGTACTGGGCCGTACGCACTACCCTCTGTAGTGCCTTGCGGTTGAAGGCCGAGCAGTTGCCATACCAGGCAGTGATGCAACCAGTTAGGATGCTCTCGATGGTGCAGCTGTAAATTGTTTTGAGGATCTAAGGACCCATGCCAAACCTTTTCAGTCTCCTGAGGGGGAATAGGTTTTGTCGTGCCCTCTTCACGAGTGTCTTGGTGTGCCTGGACCACATTAGTTTGTTGGTGATGCGGACGCCAAGGAACTTGAAGCTCTCAACCTGCTCCACTACAGCCCCATCGATGAGAATGGGGACATGCTCGGTCCTCCTTTTCCTGTAGTCCACAATCATCTCCTTTGTCTTGATCACGTGGAGGGAGAGGTTGTTGTCCTTGCACCACACAGCCAGGTCTCTGATACCCTCCCTATAGACTGTCTCATTGTTGTCTGTGATCAGACTGTTGTGTCATCGGTAAACTTAATGATGGTGTTGGAGTCGTGTCTGGCCGTGCAGTCATGAGTGAACAGGGAGTACAGGAGGAGACTGAGCACACACCCGTGAGGGGCCCCCGTGTTGAGGATCAGCGTGTTGTTACCTACCCTTACCACCTGGGGGCAGCCCGTAAGGAAGTCCAGGATCCAGTTGCAGAGGGAGGTGTTTAGTCCCAGGGTCCTTAGCTTAGTGATGAGCTTTGAGGGCACTATGGTGTTGAACGATGAGCTGTAGTCAATGAATAGCATTCTCACATAGGTGTTCCTTTTGTCTAGGTGTGAAAGGGCAATGTGGAGTGCAATAGAGATTCCATCATCTGTGGATCTGTTTGGGCAGTATGCAAATTGGAGTGGGTCTAGGGTTTCTGGGATAATGGTGTTGTGAGCCATGAACAGCCTTTCAAAGCACTTGGTCCTCTGCTGTCCTCTGCTGTGGTGATACATTCTACTAGAGGAGTAGCTACATCTTGGTCCTCTGCTGTAGTGGTACATTCTACTAGAGGAGTAGCTACATCTTGGTCCTCTGCTGTCCTCTGCTGTGGTGATACATTCTACTAGAGGAGTAGCTACATCTTGGTCCTCTGCTGTCCTCTGCTGTGGTGGTACATTCTACTAGAGGAGTAGCTACATCTTGGTCCTCTGCTGTCCTCTGCTGTGGTGATACATTCTACTAGAGGAGTAGCTACATCTTGGTCCTCTGCTGTAGTGGTACATTCTACTAGAGGAGTAGCTACATCTTGGTCCTCTGCTGTGGTGATACATTCTACTAGAGGAGTAGCTACATCTTGGTCCTCTGCTGTGGTGGTACATTATACTAGAGGAGTAGCTACATCTTGGTCCTCTGCTGTCCTCTGCTGTGGTGATACATTCTACTAGAGGAGTAGCTACATCTTGGTCCTCTGCTGTCCTCTGCTGTGGTGATACATTCTACTAGAGGAGTAGCTACATCTTGGTCCTCTGCTGTCCTCTGCTGTGGTGATACATTCTACTAGAGGAGTAGCTACATCTTGGTCCTCTGCTGTCCTCTGCTGTGGTGATACATTCTACTAGAGGAGTAGCTACATCTTGGTCCTCTGCTGTGGTGATACATTCTACTAGAGGAGTAGCTACATCTTGGTCCTCTGCTGTCCTCTGCTGTGGTGATACATTCTACTAGAGGAGTAGCTACATCTTGGTCCTCTGCTGTCCTCTGCTGTGGTGATACATTCTACTAGAGGAGTAGCTACATCTTGGTCCTCTGCTGTGGTGATACATTCTACTAGAGGAGTAGCTACATCTTGGTCCTCTGCTGTGGTGATACATTCTACTAGAGGAGTAGCTACATCTTGGTCCTCTGCTGTGGTGATACATTCTACTAGAGGAGTAGCTACATCTTGGTCCTCTGCTGTAGTGGTACATTCTACTAGAGGAGTAGCTACATCTTGGTCCTCTGCTGTCCTCTGCTGTGGTGATACATTCTACTAGAGGAGTAGCTACATCTTGGTCCTCTGCTGTAGTGGTACATTCTACTAGAGGAGTAGCTACATCTTGGTCCTCTGCTGTGGTGATACATTCTACTAGAGGAGTAGCTACATCTTGGTCCTCTGCTGTGGTGGTACATTATACTAGAGGAGTAGCTACATCTTGGTCCTCTGCTGTCCTCTGCTGTGGTGATACATTCTACTAGAGGAGTAGCTACATCTTGGTCCTCTGCTGTCCTCTGCTGTGGTGATACATTCTACTAGAGGAGTAGCTACATCTTGGTCCTCTGCTGTGGTGATACATTCTACTAGAGGAGTAGCTACATCTTGGTCCTCTGCTGTCCTCTGCTGTGGTGATACATTCTACTAGAGGAGTAGCTACATCTTGGTCCTCTGCTGTGGTGATACATTCTACTAGAGGAGTAGCTACATCTTGGTCCTCTGCTGTCCTCTGCTGTGGTGATACATTCTACTAGAGGAGTAGCTACATCTTGGTCCTCTGTAGTGGTACATTCTACTAGAGGAGTAGCTACATCTTGGTCCTCTGCTGTGGTGATACATTCTACTAGAGGAGTAGCTACATCTTGGTCCTCTGCTGTGGTGATACATTCTACTAGAGGAGTAGCTACATCTTGGTCCTCTGCTGTGGTGATACATTCTACTAGAGGAGTAGCTACATCTTGGTCCTCTGCTGTCCTCTGCTGTGGTGATACATTCTACTAGAGGAGTAGCTACATCTTGGTCCTCTGCTGTAGTGGTACATTCTACTAGAGGAGTAGCTACATCTTGGTCCTCTGCTGTCCTCTGCTGTGGTGATACATTCTACTAGAGGAGTAGCTACATCTTGGTCCTCTGCTGTAGTGGTACATTCTACTAGAGGAGTAGCTACATCTTGGTCCTCTGCTGTGGTGATACATTCTACTAGAGGAGTAGCTACATCTTGGTCCTCTGCTGTGGTGGTACATTATACTAGAGGAGTAGCTACATCTTGGTCCTCTGCTGTCCTCTGCTGTGGTGATACATTCTACTAGAGGAGTAGCTACATCTTGGTCCTCTGCTGTCCTCTGCTGTGGTGATACATTCTACTAGAGGAGTAGCTACATCTTGGTCCTCTGCTGTGGTGATACATTCTACTAGAGGAGTAGCTACATCTTGGTCCTCTGCTGTCCTCTGCTGTGGTGATACATTCTACTAGAGGAGTAGCTACATCTTGGTCCTCTGCTGTGGTGATACATTCTACTAGAGGAGTAGCTACATCTTGGTCCTCTGCTGTAGTGGTACATTCTACTAGAGGAGTAGCTACATCTTGGTCCTCTGCTGTGGTGATACATTCTACTAGAGGAGTAGCTACATCTTGGTCCTCTGCTGTCCTCTGCTGTGGTGATACATTCTACTAGAGGAGTAGCTACATCTTGGTCCTCTGCTGTCCTCTGCTGTGGTGATACATTCTACTAGAGGAGTAGCTACATCTTGGTCCTCTGCTGTGGTGATACATTCTACTAGAGGAGTAGCTACATCTTGGTCCTCTGCTGTGGTGATACATTCTACTAGAGGAGTAGCTACATCTTGGTCCTCTGCTGTGGTGATACATTCTACTAGAGGAGTAGCTACATCTTGGTCCTCTGCTGTAGTGGTACATTCTACTAGAGGAGTAGCTACATCTTGGTCCTCTGCTGTCCTCTGCTGTGGTGATACATTCTACTAGAGGAGTAGCTACATCTTGGTCCTCTGCTGTAGTGGTACATTCTACTAGAGGAGTAGCTACATCTTGGTCCTCTGCTGTGGTGATACATTCTACTAGAGGAGTAGCTACATCTTGGTCCTCTGCTGTGGTGGTACATTATACTAGAGGAGTAGCTACATCTTGGTCCTCTGCTGTCCTCTGCTGTGGTGATACATTCTACTAGAGGAGTAGCTACATCTTGGTCCTCTGCTGTCCTCTGCTGTGGTGATACATTCTACTAGAGGAGTAGCTACATCTTGGTCCTCTGCTGTGGTGATACATTCTACTAGAGGAGTAGCTACATCTTGGTCCTCTGCTGTCCTCTGCTGTGGTGATACATTCTACTAGAGGAGTAGCTACATCTTGGTCCTCTGCTGTGGTGATACATTCTACTAGAGGAGTAGCTACATCTTGGTCCTCTGCTGTCCTCTGCTGTGGTGATACATTCTACTAGAGGAGTAGCTACATCTTGGTCCTCTGTAGTGGTACATTCTACTAGAGGAGTAGCTACATCTTGGTCCTCTGCTGTGGTGATACATTCTACTAGAGGAGTAGCTACATCTTGGTCCTCTGCTGTGGTGATACATTCTACTAGAGGAGTAGCTACATCTTGGTCCTCTGCTGTGGTGATACATTCTACTAGAGGAGTAGCTACATCTTGGTCCTCTGCTGTCCTCTGCTGTGGTGATACATTCTACTAGAGGAGTAGCTACATCTTGGTCCTCTGCTGTAGTGGTACATTCTACTAGAGGAGTAGCTACATCTTGGTCCTCTGCTGTCCTCTGCTGTGGTGATACATTCTACTAGAGGAGTAGCTACATCTTGGTCCTCTGCTGTAGTGGTACATTCTACTAGAGGAGTAGCTACATCTTGGTCCTCTGCTGTGGTGATACATTCTACTAGAGGAGTAGCTACATCTTGGTCCTCTGCTGTGGTGGTACATTATACTAGAGGAGTAGCTACATCTTGGTCCTCTGCTGTCCTCTGCTGTGGTGATACATTCTACTAGAGGAGTAGCTACATCTTGGTCCTCTGCTGTCCTCTGCTGTGGTGATACATTCTACTAGAGGAGTAGCTACATCTTGGTCCTCTGCTGTGGTGATACATTCTACTAGAGGAGTAGCTACATCTTGGTCCTCTGCTGTCCTCTGCTGTGGTGATACATTCTACTAGAGGAGTAGCTACATCTTGGTCCTCTGCTGTGGTGATACATTCTACTAGAGGAGTAGCTACATCTTGGTCCTCTGCTGTAGTGGTACATTCTACTAGAGGAGTAGCTACATCTTGGTCCTCTGCTGTGGTGATACATTCTACTAGAGGAGTAGCTACATCTTGGTCCTCTGCTGTCCTCTGCTGTGGTGATACATTATACAATATTTTGGGTTTATGTAAAATATATTTCACAGCGATTTAAACGGTACAATGATTCCCTACACAATGACTGCTTGTTTTGTCACAACTGAAAATAGGCAAACTATTAGAATTTTAGCAACCAGGAAATGGCAGAGTGATTTTGGCATATTGCACTTTTAATCTGGTATTGTGATACCATAATAGGGAAAGGGGGATACCTAGTCAGATGTACAACTGAATGCCTTCCGCATTTAACCAAACCTCTGTGAATCAGAGAAGTGCGGTGAGCTACCTTAACATCCACGTCTTCGGCGTCCAGGGAACAGTGGGTTAACTGCTTTGCTAAGGGAAAGAAGCTGTGTTGCCAACTTAGCGACTTTGTCGTTATATTTAGCGAGTATTCAGACCCCTCTAGTGACACATTTTCAAAAAAATAGTGACAAATCTAGCAACTTTTTCTGGTGTTATTGGAGACTTTTGGAGACTCTGACGTGAAAGTACGTATCGTTCTCACTCTTCTCAACGAGCAGCGGGTGCTGCCGTGGGCCCCACCCCCGTCCCAAAGCACTCACAGGCGGCCCAGTCCTCGCTTAGCAGTCCCTCCCAGCTGCAGTCAGAGCAGGAGATGTTCACCCCTCCCTGTCCAGACTGCAAATGAATCGCGCATGTGGGAAGCCGCCGCTGGCTGATCCCTCCCTGGCTTACATTCAGGGCGGGATGTAAATGTCTAAAATAAATCACTGCATTTGACTCACACAGCCTCAGTCACTTACTCACCTTGCCCACTGTGTGTGTGTGTGCCTCTCTGTGACATAAGCTAAACATCTAGCTGGCTAGTTCATGTCTCAGTCTAAACTGTACACTCAAAAATACAGAAAGGAGTGTGAATCAAACCCTGAATTCAGAGGCTGGTTGAAGCCGTGTATTGGAGATGATACACGGGCTGGCTGTATTGTAAGGCTGATTTCTACGCCAAACTTAGTGATGTAAAAAAACACGACAACTCTAAAACATACTCAAAATGCAAAGCCTTATAACAGTTCCACCAAAAACAAGCTGCCATTTATGGCTTATTAAATTTACTCTGCGAATAAGGCTGAGGCCACCATGGCATTAGTTATCGCTGAACACTGTTCCATGCTGGCATGTGATCACATTGGAGAAGCATGTAGAGCTGCTTTTCTCAGACTCCACTGCTGCTACCCACTTCAAAATGCACAGGACAAAGTGCACAGAAATGATTAACGGTGTTCTAGCACCCTACTTTCTGAAAAAGTTGGTCGCCGATGTGGGTGACCAGCGTTTCAGCCTCCTCCTCGATGAGTCCACAGATGTAAGTGTTTCTAAGTAGCCTGGGGGTTGTGATAAGGTACTTTACTGACACCAAGCAGACAATTTTATCAACATTTCTGGAGCTTGTTGAGTTGGAGAAGATGTCAAATCTATAGCCTGTGCTGTTGTGGCTTTCCTCGAGAAGTGTTGTCCTAAAAAAGAGAAACTCCTGGGGATAGGGGACTGATAACGCCTCTGTTATGACGGGGATTAACAATGGGGTCCATAAAGTGCTGAAGGAGGAGTATGGCCTCAAATGTCTGGTTCTTATTCGCTGTGTGTGATGCCACTCTCTGCAGCTTGCTCATTTGTAGTATTAAAACATATTTAGGGTGTTTTTTTTACTCACTTTTTATCTCTCCCACGACGTCGTTCCTCTCTCCTCCAGCATCCATCACAATTACATGCACGTGGCCAATTATGCGATGACATCATTTAGCGACTTTTAGGACAGCCAATAGCTACTTTCTTTTACCGAGGAGGAGTTGGCAACACTGGGCAGAAGGACAGATTTGTACCTTGTCAGCTCGAGGATTCCATCCAGCAACCTACCTATACAGTGCTACATAACGAAGGTTACAAATGTAACCACGGTTACGTGAGCTATTGGATCACTTCAGACCTCTTTGTCGACAGTGGTGGAAAACGCCACCGTTTGTCAGTGATCTACAGCGCCTCGAAAAAGGCACACGAGTTGGAAGTAGTGCGTGCAGAAGCTATTTAAGGGGATCAGCTGGAGCACTACCCAGTACACGGGACTAATCTGAAAATCCTTACTAGGAATGTATCCTGCCGTGCGGAAGGATACCCTGTGGTGATTCAATAGCTCACATAACCATGGTTACATTCGTAACCTTCGATCGTCCCATTTTTTTTTTGTCTCCCAATTTTACTTCCGTGTTTTCGTCAAGGAATTTTGGGAAACTCCTTCCTTATAGCTGGTTGTGAGCCCAGAAACTCACAACAGGGTCATCAACTGGATGGGAGTTTACTGTGCAAGACAGCCTAATGACCAGTAGTAAAGGAAAACGATGACTACATGTAGACAAACAGTGGAGTCGACTGTGTATCATTACTCTTATCTATACAAGATTAAATCAACATCATGAATAAACACCATTAGGTTCAAATGAATGGAAAAAAAACTAGTGGACAAATGAAGATGTTTTCTGAAAAGTACACTTGAAATCAATATTCGTATAAATCAGTATCAATAACCTGGAGTTTTACTACAAGGTACAGACCAGTGATAATGGATATAGATTCTAACTGAATAGAAGGACAAAAAAATTGTAGCACGGTTGACTCCTGACAGCTGCTACTGATGGGACAGCGTGCACTAAAACCAGAGAATGCAGTTATAGAGAATGTTATGGAATTGGGGCTGGAAGAACACTGTAGTTCACTTAAAACAGAGTTTACACTAATACAAAATAAACTCATCAGGAGTCAACTGTATATCATTACTCTCAAAATGTTAAAACAATATCCCGAGTGAGCAGCATTAGGTCAAAATGAATGAGGAATACTCTTGACAGATGGAAAGAGATTTGAATAAATCATTAACATCAGAAAGACCATTCTCTCATCACCCTGGGAGACAGGAAGTAAGTGGTAACATCAGTAAACCATTCTCTCATCACCCTGGGAGACAGGAAGTAAGTGGCAACATCAGTAAACCATTCTCTCATCACCCTGGGAGACAGGAAGTAAGTGGTAACATCAGTAAACCATTCTCTCATCACCCTGGGAGACAGGAAGTAAGTGGTAACATCAGTAAACCATTCTTTCATCACCCCGGGAGACAGGAAGTGGTAACATCAGTAAGACCATTCTCTCATCACCCTGGGAGACAGGAAATAAGTGGTAACATCAGTAAACCATTCTCTTATCACCCTGGGAGACAGGAAGTGGTAACATCAGTAAACCATTCTTTCATCACCCTGGGAGACAGGAAGTAAGTGGTAACATCAGTAAACCATTCTTTCATCACCCTGGGAGACAGGAAGTAAGTGGTAACATCAGTAAGACCATTCTCTCATCACCCCGGGAGACAGGAAGTGGTAACATCAGTAAGACCATTCTCTCATCCCCCTGGGAAACAGGAAGTGGTAACATCAGTAAACCATTCTCTCATCCCCCTGGGAGACAGGAAGTAAGTGGTAACATCAGAAAGACCATTCTCTCATCACCCTGGGAGACAGGAAGTAAGTGTAACATAAGTAAACCATTCTTTCATCACTCTGGGAGACAGGAAGTGGATTCTGGTGTTAAATCCTAGATGCTCCATACCTGCTCTCCTGCCCTTGAGCAAGGCACATAACCCCCCCCCCACAACAACTGCTCCACAGGTGCTGTAGTATGGTAGCCCCCTGCTCCAACCTCTATGTATGTGTCTCTTTTCTGAGGGTTAGGGATAAACGCCGAAGTCGGACTTCTTTGTACAATTACTTACCGTATCAAATTTGATTTTCTGTAACTTAAAGGATGAAAGAGCCGGGCTTTAAGATAAGCAGAAAATACCAACTTTATTGTCTATTACGTTTAAACAGAATGAAAATGTGTCATGGCGCTCTGAGTTACAATAAAATAATAAAAACAGAGATAAAACATACACATCAAACATTTACATGTCAGACTGAAATGTCAGAATGAAACACATTAAATATTGAAATGTCAGAATTAAATGTCAGAATAAAACAAATTAAATATTTACATGTCAGAATGAAATGTCAGAATGAAACACATTAAATATTGAAATGTCAGAATGAAACACGTTAAATATTGAAATGTCAGAATGAAATGTCAGAATGAAACACATTAAATATTGAAATGTCAGAATGAAACACGTTAAATATTGAAATGTCAGAATGAAATGTCAGAATGAAACACATTAAATATTGAAATGTCAGAATGAAACACGTTAAATATTGAAATGTCAGAATGAAATGTCAGAATGAAACACATGAAATATTTACATGTCCGTTCATCAGCCTTAATAAGGATTGTCACTGCAGAGGGGATACATTTTTTGGGGGGGGACCGTTCTTCTTTGTGAGTTCCACCTGTCGTCTCCGACCTGACGGCAGCATTTGGAAGGATGCTTGCAGTTTTCCTTGTGATGCTTTGTGTTTACAGTTCTTGGAGTTGTGGCCGTTTGCTGCGGACAGATTTGCTGGCCTGGGACAACTTGTGCCAGTTAACTCCTGTTTCTCACTGAGAGGTTCCCATACCCGAAGGGGATGTTGTAATTGAGAACACTCGATCGGGGATTTGTACACCATGATCAGTGTGTTTGCTTGCATTAAAACGGAATTGTTTCTTAAGTAGGGAAATAAGCTGCCTGGACTTTTTGTAGATGAGGTCAGTGTTTTACTGGAAGCTAAGTTTGTGGTCGAAAATTGTCCCTAAGTATTTCAAATGTGTGACTTGCTCCACGTCCTTACATAGTGACAAGCTCGAGAGAAGGGCTTCCATTTCCCAGCTTTCTTTCCTCCAAGGCACAGTTTTTTGGTCTTGGTGACGTTGAGGTCAAGAAAGCTACTGTCAAACCACATCAAGAGGCAGTCAATGAACTGGGAGTAGCTGGAGATGGACTTGACCTCCAGGCAAGCAACCAGAGCCATGTCGTCTGCATATTTGATGAGGGCCATATTGCTGTTGCTTCCTAAGAGATTTGTCCACATCCTGCCTTTTTATTCACTTACCTGACCAACTTAAAAAAATAAAAAAATAAAGTTTTACTCCAGATACAAACAATCACTTACAGACACACACAAACAATGACTACATCTCCTCTGACCTGAACCCATCCCTAGTGCCTGACCACACCTCCATCCCTAGTGCCTGACCACACCTCCTATCCCTAGTGCCTGACCACACCTCCATCCCTAGTGCCTGACCACACCTCCATCCCTAATGCCTGACCACACCTCCATCCCTAATGCCTGACCACACCTCCATCCCTAGTGCCTGACCACACCTCCATCCCTAATGCCTGACCACACCTCCATCCCTAGTGCCTGACCACACCTCCATCCCTAATACCTGACCACACCTCCATCCCTAATACCTGACCACACCTCCATCCCTAATGTCTGACCACACCTCCATCCCTAATGCCTGACCACACCTCCATCCCTAATGCCTGACCACACCTCCATCCCTAATACCTGACCACACCTCCATCCCTAGTGCCTGACCACACCTCCATCCCTAGTGCCTGACCACACCTCCATCCCTAATGCCTGACCACACCTCCATCCCTAATGCCTGACCACACCTCCATCCCTAGTGCCTGACCACACCTCCATCCCTAGTGCCTGACCACACCTCCATCCCTAGTGCCTGACCACACCTCCATCCCTAATGTCTGACCACACCTCCATCCCTAATGCCTGACCACACCTCCATCCCTAGTGCCTGACCACACCTCCATCCCTAGTGCCTGACCACACCTCCATCCCTAATGCCTGACCACACCTCCATCCCTAGTGCCTGACCACACCTCCATCCCTAGTGCCTGACCACACCTCCATCCATAATACCTGACCACACCTCCATCCCTAGTGCCTGACCACACCTCCATCCCTAGTGTCTGACCACACCTCCATCCCTAATACCTGACCACACCTCCATCCCTAATGCCTGACCACACCTCCATCCCTAGTGCCTGACCACACCTCCATCCCTAATGCCTGACCACACCTCCATCCCTAGTGCCTGACCACACCTTCATCCCTAATGCCTGACCACACCTCCATCCATAATACCTGACCACACCTTCATCCATAATGCCTGACCACACCTCCATCCCTAATGCCTGACCACACCTCCATCCCTAGTGCCTGACCACACCTCCTCCATCCATAATACCTGACCACACCTCCATCCCTAATGCCTGACCACACCTCCATCCCTAATGCCTGACCACACCTCCATCCCTAGTGCCTGACCACACCTCCATCCCTAGTGCCTGACCACACCTCCATCCCTAATGTCTGACCACACCTCCATCCCTAATGCCTGACCACACCTCCATCCCTAATGCCTGACCACACCTCCATCCCTAGTGCCTGACCACACCTCCATCCCTAATGCCTGACCACACCTCCATCCCTAGTGCCTGACCACACCTCCATCCCTAATACCTGACCACACCTCCATCCCTAATACCTGACCACACCTCCATCCCTAATGTCTGACCACACCTCCATCCCTAATGCCTGACCACACCTCCATCCCTAATGCCTGACCACACCTCCATCCCTAATACCTGACCACACCTCCATCCCTAGTGCCTGACCACACCTCCATCCCTAATGCCTGACCACACCTCCATCCCTAGTGCCTGACCACACCTCCATCCCTAGTGCCTGACCACACCTCCATCCATAATACCTGACCACACCTCCATCCCTAGTGCCTGACCACACCTCCATCCCTAATGCCTGACCACACCTCCATCCCTAGTGCCTGACCACACCTCCATCCCTAATGCCTGACCACACCTCCATCCCTAATGCCTGACCACACCTCCATCCCTAGTGCCTGACCACACCTCCATCCCTAATGCCTGACCACACCTCCATCCCTAGTGCCTGACCACACCTTCATCCATAATACCTGACCACACCTTCATCCATAATACCTGACCACACCTCCATCCCTAGTGCCTGACCACACCTCCATCCATAATACCTGACCACACCTTCATCCATAATGCCTGACCACACCTCCATCCATAATACCTGACCACACCTTCATCCATAATGCCTGACCACACCTCCATCCATAATACCTGACCACACCTTCATCCATAATGCCTGACCACACCTCCATCCATAATACCTGACCACACCTCCATCCATAATACCTGACCACACCTTCATCCATAATACCTGACCACACCTCCATCCCTAGTGCCTGACCACACCTCCATCCCTAGTGCCTGACCACACCTCCATCCCTAGTGCCTGACCACACCTCCATCCCTAGTGCCTGACCACACCTCCATCCCTAATGTCTGACCACACCTCCATCCCTAATGCCTGACCACACCTCCATCCCTAGTGCCTGACCACACCTCCATCCCTAATGCCTGACCACACCTCCATCCCTAATGCCTGACCACACCTCCATCCCTAGTGCCTGACCACACCTCCATCCCTAATGCCTGACCACACCTCCATCCCTAGTGCCTGACCACACCTTCATCCATAATACCTGACCACACCTTCATCCATAATACCTGACCACACCTTCATCCCTAGTGCCTGACCACACCTCCATCCATAATACCTGACCACACCTTCATCCATAATGCCTGACCACACCTCCATCCATAATACCTGACCACACCTTCATCCATAATGCCTGACCACACCTCCATCCATAATACCTGACCACACCTTCATCCATAATGCCTGACCACACCTCCATCCATAATACCTGACCACACCTCCATCCATAATACCTGACCACACCTTCATCCATAATACCTGACCACACCTCCATCCCTAGTGCCTGACCACACCTCCATCCCTAGTGCCTGACCACACCTCCATCCCTAGTGCCTGACCACACCTCCATCCCTAGTGCCTGACCACACCTCCATCCCTAGTGCCTGACCACACCTCCATCCCTAATGTCTGACCACACCTCCATCCCTAATGCCTGACCACACCTCCATCCCTAATACCTGACCACACCTCCTCCATCCATAATACCTGACCACACCTCCAGCCCTAATACATGACCACACCTCCATCCCTAATACCTGACCACACCTCCTCCATCCATAATACCTGACCACACCTCCTCCATCCATAATACCTGACCACACCTCCTCCATCCATAATACCTGACCACACCTCCATCCCTAGTGCCTGACCACACCTCCATCCCTAGTGCCTGACCACACCTCCATCCCTAGTGCCTGACCACACCTCCATCCATAATACCTGACCACACCTCCATCCCTAATACCTGACCACACCTCCTCAATCCATAATGCCTGACCACACCTCCATCCCTAATGCCTGACCACACCTCCATCCCTAGTGCCTGACCACACCTCCATCCCTAGTGCCTGCATTATTGGTTGCCACAGCCGTAAAATTGTACCAATTCATTTTTCCTCGGTTGCCCATGATATTTCAACACTGTGTCAATGATAGCAGATCAATTCTCTATGTTTTTAGTACAGTTTTTTTTCCAAGATGAGAAGAGAATCTTCCAGCCCATTAGGTCTCTCACTATCCCCCCCCCCCAATATGCCATGTCTTGAAATATGCAGACAGAAAGATTAAAAAGTACATTTACATTGTAATACCTCTGATATCCAACTTTCTAACTCAGACTCAGGGAGGTAAAACCACCCCTCAGGCTCAGGAAGGTAAAACCACCCCTCAGACTCAGGAAGGTAAAACCACCCCTCAGACTCAGGAAGGTAAAACCACCCACAGACTCAGGAAGGTAAAACCACCCCTCAGACTCAGGGAGGTAAAACCACCCACAGACTCAGGAAGGTAAAACCACCCCTCAGACTCAGGGAGGTAAAACCACCCACAGACTCAGGAAGGTAAAACCACCCCTCAGACTCAGGGAGGTAAAACCACCCACAGACTCAGGAAGGTAAAACCACCCCTCAGACTCAGGGAGGTAAAACCACCCACAGACTCAGGAAGGTAAAACCACCCCTCAGACTCAGGGAGGTAAAACCACCCACAGACTCAGGAAGGTAAAACCACCCCTCAGACTCAGGGAGGTAAAACCACCCACAGACTCAGGAAGGTAAAACCACCCACAGACTCAGGGAGGTAAAACCACCCACAGACTCAGGAAGATGGAAACCTTTTTTATTCTATTTGCTCATATACAGACTTATGACCAATCACACGTGGCTCTAACCCCACTCCCCCACTGACCAATCATGTGGCTTTAACCCCTCTCCCCCACTGACCAATCATGTGGCTCTAACCCCACTCCCCAACTGACCAATCATGTGGCTTTAACCCCTCTCCCCCACTGACCAATCATGTGACTCTAACCCCACTCCCCCACTGACCAATCATGTGGCTGTATCGTGATCATATAAGACTTATGACCCAGTATACTTAAAAAAAAAAAATAATTCAGATGGGTAATTGGTATTACCGAAAATAAATACAAAAACCTTTAGGAGCCATATGCTATTCTGAAGAGGTTTCTTTTATCTGTTAAGATTTACAGGAAGATGATTCCATTGAATTAGATCTGCTTTCATATAGTTGAGTAATGGAATAAAGTTATCTGTATATATTTGTTGTTCGTTGTCACTCATTAAGGATCCTAAGTATTTGATATTGATATTGCCATTCATTATTTTCCCCCCAGACAATCTCTTTGTCCTAATGTTCTTTCCAGTAACCGAAAGGTTGCTTGAATCGAATCTCCGAGCTGACAAGGTACAAATCTGTCGTTCTGCCCCTGAACAAGGCAGTTAACCCCACCGTTCCTAGGCCGTCATTGAAAATAAGAATGTTCTTAACTGACTTGCCTGGTTAAATAAAGGTAAAATAAAATAAAAAACTACTGATCCCCGGGTGCCGACAACGTGGACGGCGATTATGGCAGCCCCTCCCAGCACCTCTCTGATTCACAGGGGTTGGGTTAAATGCGGGATACACATTTCAGTGGAATGCATCCAGTTGGAACACTACCTAGGTATCCCCCCTTCCCTTTTAGTTTCTGTCCTGTTTTCTTCCTTTGTGGACTTTATCCACATGCCTCAGCAGATTCGTCTTCTGAGTGAATCCTTTACCACAGACGGAGCAGCTATGGTGTTTCTCTCCTGTGTGAATCAGTTTGTGCCTCCTTAGGTCCCCTTTCTGATTGAAGCTTTTCCCGCAGTCACCACAGCTAAAAGGTTTCTCGCCTGTGTGAGTCAGTTTGTGCATCGTTAGGTGCTCCTTCCGATTGAAGCTTTTCCCACAGTCAACACAGCTAAATGGTTTCTCTCCTGTGTGAGTCAGATTGTGCATGGTTAGGTGCCCCTTCCGATTGAAGCTTTTCCCACAGTCACCACAGCTAAATGGTTTCTCTCCTGTGTGAGTCAGTTTGTGTATGGTTAGGTGACCTTTCCGATTGAAGCTTTTCCCGCAGTCAACACAGCTAAATGGTTTCTCTCCTGTGTGAGTCAGTTTGTGTATGGTTAGGTGGCCTTTCCGATTGAAGCTTTTCCCACAGTCACCACAACTAAATGGTTTCTCTCCTGTGTGAGTCAGTTTATGTTCAGTTAGGCTCATCTTCCGATTGAAGCTTTTTCCACAGTCACCGCAGCTAAATGATTTCTCTCCTGTGTGAATCCTCATGTGATTGGGCAGGTTGTGTTTGAAGGTCATGCCACAGGGTTTCCCAATGTGACAGAGTCGGACATGGGCCTTCAGTTTACAGGTGGAGTTGAAGCTTTTTTTGCAAAAGCTACATTCACTGGGTCTCTTCTTGGTGAGAGTCACATGTCTCTTCAGGTCAGCTTTCAGAGCAAATGTTTCACCACAGTCATGACAGTGGTGAGTTCTTCTAGACATGGTGTTGGGTTTGGAACAATGTTCCCCCATTGGTGGGTTTCGATCCAATGTTGGGCTGGTATCCAACAGTGGACTGTTGTCAAGTCCTACTGGGTCTCTGCCTACAGCTGAACTGTGGCTGGAGGCATTGTTTTGATTACCTGGACGGTCACATGGAATGTTGAGACCCTTAATGTGGGTCACAGTGCCAGAAGGTTTGAGATCCACTAGTTTAGAGTCTCTCTCTCTGTTCTCCACAGTCTGGGTTTGGTCCTCCTGATCACATTCACTTTTCACACAGGAAGGAGAGAATATGAACTCTATGATATCAGGCTCCACCCCTTGAAGCTGCTCTTCCTCCTGACTGGTCCTGACTTCCTCCTGTTCCTCTTTAATCTGTTTGGTCTCTAGGTCCTTCTGCCCCAGACTGGGGCTCCACTCCTGCTCACAGTGCTGTTGCTCAGAGGGAACCTCCTCTTCAGAGACAGAGGGCTGCAGGGATTCTGGAGGGAAGGAGAGAAGGAGCAGAGGTTACCTATACAGCCTGGATACAGAGGTTACCCAGCTATACAGCCTGGATACAGAGGTTACCCAGCTATACAGCCTGGATACAGAGGTTACCCAACTATACAGCCTGGATACAGGGGTTACCTATACAGCTTGGATACAGAGGTTACCCTGCTATACAGCCTGGATACAGAGGTTACCTATACAGCCTGGATACAGATGTTACCCAGCTATACAGCCTGGATACAGAGGTTACCCAGCTATACAGCCTGGATAAAGAGGTTACCCAGCTATACAGCCTGGATAGCTATACAGTCTTGATACTAGGGCTGGGCTATATCTAGTTTTTCAAATATATTTTAGCGTGATATGTAAAATGCCTGTATCGCAAGAATCGAGGTTCTGTTGTAATGTTGTAACGTTTTGCAAATGCAGCATCTCACGGTCTCTTCTCTGTCAGCCCAATCATGTCCCAATTGCATGACAAGACGTGCACAGAGGTTATCCACCAATCACAACCCGAGACAGCCTTTCACAAATTGTAACCACGCCGGAGAAGTGTAGCGACAACATCATCCCCCAAAAGGGCAGCAATGTTTTTTCAGTCATATGGAAGTGGTTCGGGTTTAAGAGGTCTGATGTTCAGCAAACGAATGTCCTGTTTAAAAATGTGTCGAAAGACGACGAGCAGCAGCACAACCAACCCTTCAACTGAAACACGCGGTGGAATGGGAGGAATGCGGGAAAAACGTCTGATAAAAGACAAACTACCAGCCGCATCCTTTTCAAATGTTATCTCTTATGACAAGAAAGGTTTGAGTTGGAAGGAGATAACGGATGCAGTGACCTATTACTACGCGAAAGATATCTTTACAGCAGAAAAGACCGGCTTTAAAAAGCTGCTAGGTAACACAGTTGACCACAAATATCAGCTGCCAAGTCGCAAGTATTTCACTGAAGAAGCCCCGCGGTGATTATACTCTGCTATCCGCGAAAGAGTGACAGAGAAGCTGGCTCGTGTTTCTTATTTTTCCACCTCAGCCGATCTATGGTCGAGCAGAACATCAGAAACTCTGTACCTAAGTTTGACAGTCCACTACATAAATGACTACTGGAAATTGCAACATGTCTGCCTCCAGACGTCTTACTTCCCCGATGATCATAGGGGTGAAGTAATAGCCCCGGGTCTCAAAAGACTCTCTGGCATCGGGGAAGATGAGCCTGACAGCGGGAGCAACATGATAAAAGCATTGCGCTTGAACAACTGGACCGGCCTGCAGTGCTTTGGGCCCAGGCTTCACCTCGACATCGGTATGTGTGTCATTGGATAATTAAAGTGCATTCAAAGTAGTGATGTTCAGGCCAGCTGTAGGCTAATGTGTTAGTAGTGGTGTCGTTCTGCCAATCCAATAGCAAAGAACCACAGGCTGTTTTAATTATAACAACAAATTTAACTAAATTAATACATTTTCAATCAAAATGATTATATATAAACTACATATTCAAACAGCTAGTGGTCAAACATTCCTAAACAATAGAATAAAAGTGTGGGTTTGTTCATTTGTTTTGCACAAATAAGCCTTGAGCGCTACTTTTTATTTTAATTTAAAAAATTCAATTAAGAATGTCTTGACTTTTTTTATTTGTTTGGAGAAAAACAAGAAATCGACATTTATTGTGAATCATCCAAACCTCTGAAAAAAATGTAGATATTATTTTTTAGGCCATATTGCCCAGCTCTACTTGATACCCTGCAGCTGTTAGGACTGAATGAGGATGTATTGTATGGTGAGGTCCCTGGTAAAAACCTCTGTATCCAGGCTGTTAGGACTGAATGAGGATGTATTGTATGGTGAGGTCCCTGGTAAAAACCTCTGTATCCAGGCTGTTAGGACTGAATGAGGATGTATTGTATGGTGAGGTCCCTGGTAAAAACCTCTGTATCCAGGCTGTTAGGACTGAATGAGGATGTATTGTATGGTGAGGTCCCTGGTAAAAACCTCTGTATCCAGGCTGTTAGGACTGAATGAGGATGTATTGTATGGTGAGGTCCCTGGTAAAAACCTCTGTATCCAGGCTGTTAGGACTGAATGAGGATGTATTGTATGGTGAGGTCCCTGGTAAAAACCTCTGTATCCAGGCTGTTAGGACTGAATGAGGATGTATTGTATGGTGAGGTCCCTGGTAAAAACCTCTGTATCCAGGCTGTTAGGACTGAATGAGGATGTATTGTATGGTGAGGTCCCTGGTAAAAACCTCTGTATCCAGGCTGTTAGGACTGAATGAGGATGTATTGTATGGTGAGGTCCCTGGTAAAAACCTCTGTATCCAGGCTGTTAGGACTGAATGAGGATGTATTGTATGGTGAGGTCCCTGGTAAAAACCTCTGTATCCAGGCTGTTAGGACTGAATGAGGATGTATGGTATGTTGAGGTCCCTGGTAAAAACCTCTGTATCCAGGCTGTTAGGACTGAATGAGGATGTATGGTATGTTGAGGTCCCTGGTAAAAACCTCTGTATCCAGGCTGTTAGGACTGAATGAGGATGTATTGTATGGTGAGGTCCCTGGTAAAAACCTCAGCGTTCAGACAATCTAGGTCTGGAAAAGAGGTTGTGTTAAGGACGTGGTCACATGACATGTGATTTCCATTCCATCCTGTCTGTGGCAACATGTACGTGGGCCAGACATCCAGATGCTTGAAACCGAGCTGAAGCAAGGATGAAAATAACCTTGTTGCTCGTCTCTTTGTCCGGTGCTCTAACAGCGTGTCTTCTCTTCAATTCCAGGTGGAAGTGTCACCAAGAGGAGACGACAACCCTTCTGAATATATACTTTACGCCTCCAACTCAATCATCAAGTTTGCAGACGACACAACAGTAGTAGGCCTGATTACCAACAACGACGAGACAGACTACAGGGAGGAGGTGAGGGCCTGATTACCAACAACGACAAGACAGACTACAGGGAGGAGGTGAGGGCCTGATTACCAACAACGACGAGACAGACTACAGGGAGGAGGTGAGGGCCTGATTACCAACAACGACAAGACAGACTACAGGGAGGAGGTGAGGGCCTGATTACCAACAACGACGAGACAGACTACAGGGAGGAGGTGAGGGCCTGATTACCAACAACGACAAGACAGACTACAGGGAGGAGGTGTGGGCCTGATTACCAACAACGACGAGACAGACTACAGGGAGGAGGTGAGGGCCTGATTACCAACAACGACAAGACAGACTACAGGGAGGAGGTGAGGGCCTGATTACCAACAATGATAAGACAGACTACAGGGAGGAGATGAGGGCCTGATTACCAACAACGACGAGACAGACTACAGGGAGGAGGAGAGGCCCTGGTGGAGTGGTGTCAGGAAAATAACCTTCCCTCAACATCAACAAAACAAAGCTGATCGTGGACTTTAGGAGACAGCAGAGGGAGCCCCAATCCACATCGACAAGACAGCAGAGGGAGCCCCAATCCACATCGACAGGACCGCAGTGGAGAAGGTGAAAAGCTTCAAGTTCCTCGGCGTACACACCACTGACAAACTGAAATGGTCCACCCACACAGACAGCGTGGTGAAGAAGGCGCAACGGGGGGCTTGGCCCCTAAGACCCTCAGACACTTTGACAGATGTACAATCGAGAGCATCCTGTCAGGCTGTATCACCGCCTGGTACGGCAACTGCACCACCCGCAACTGCAGGGCTCTCCAGAGGGTGAAGCGGTATGTCAAACACATCCCCGGGGGCACAATGCCTGCCCTCCAGGACACCTACAGCACCCGATGTCCCAGGAAGATGATCAAGGACAACAACCACCCGAGCCACTGCCTGTTCTCCCTACTATCATCCAGAAGGCGAGGTCAGTACAGGTGCATCAAAGCTGGGACCGAGAGACTGAAAAACAGCTTCAATCTCAAGGCCATCAGACTGTTAAATAGCCATCACTACCCAGCTACAACCCAATTATTTAAAAACTATATATAAATAATGTCCCTTTTATAAGGACCCTGTCTTCCATAGGTCATTCGTAAAAATCCAAATAACAGATCTTGATTGTTAAGGGTTTAAATACGGTTTCCCAATGAACCATGAACAATTAATGAACATGCACCTGCGGAACGGTCGTTAAGACACTAACAGCTTACAGACGGTAGGCAACTAAGGTCACAGTTATGAAAACTTAGGACACTAAAGAGGGCTATCTACTGACTCTGAAAAACACCAAAATAAAGATGCTCTGGGTCCCTGCTCATCTGCGTGAACGTGCCTTAGGCATGCTACAAGGAGGCATGAGGACTGCAGATGTGGCCAGGGCAATAAATTGCAATGTCTGTACTGTGAGATGCCTAAGACAGCGCTACAGGGTGACAGGACGGACAGCAGATCGTCCTAGCAGTGGCAGACCACGTGTAACAACACCTGCACAGGATCAGTACATCCGAACATCACACCTGCGGGACGGTTTTAACAGGACTACGACCCTAAGCACACAGACAAGACAACGCAGGAGTGGCTTCGGGACAAGTCTCTGAATGTCCTTGACGGGCCCAACCAGAGCCCGGACTTGAACCCGATCTAACATCTCTGGAGAGACCTGAAAATAGCTGTGCAGCAACGCTCCCCATCCAACCAGACAGGGCTTGAGAGGATCTGCAGAGAAGAATGGGAGAAACTCCCCAAATACAAGTGTGCCAAGTTTGTAGCATCATACCCAAGAAGACTCAAGGCTGTAATCGCTGCCAAAGGTGCTTCAATGAAGTACTGAGTAAAGGGTCTGAATACTTATGTAAATGGAATATGCAAAAAAAAATCTAAAAAGCTGTTTTTGCATTGTCATTATGGGGTATTGTGATGTCATTATGGGGTATTGTGATGTCATTATGGGGTATTGTGATGTCATTATGGGGTATTGTGATGTCATTATGGGGTATTGTGATGTCATTATGGGGTATTGTGATGTCATTACGGGGTATTGTGATGTCATTACAGGGTATTGTGATGTCATTATGGGGTTTTGTGTGTAGATTGATGAGGAAAACTATTTAATCCATTTTAGAATAAGGCTGTAACGTAACAAAATGTGGAAAAAGTCAAGCGTTCTGAATACTTCCTGAAAGCACTGAGGTGTTATGTGTTTACCTTGTCTGTCTTTTTGTTGCAGATTGTCGTCTGTATTGTTCTGTCTGAGATTATGGGTTCCTGATACAAACACCTCATTTTTTATTTGTAGAATTACATCTCTATGTTCTGTTCTATGTGATATGACATCGAGTGGCCCTTTGGGTTACTTTAGATTACCACAGGTGTCTGTAATTATCTCTGGCTGCCCAAGTCTAATCTCTTTCCCATTAATTGACCAATCAGATCAGCACTGAAAATGATCTGGAGTGAAAAGATAAATGATTGGTGGGTGGGGGGGGGGGGGGGGCAGAATTGGTCTGCCTGTATAAACGCAGCCTTAGTGGCCTCATCTGTCCCACTGTTTGGGGAGATTTGCTCTGAGGAAGGTTGAACGACAGAAAGATAAAATGTAAGAAATGTGCTGTTTCTTTTTTTTCTGTTTCTAAAGTCAGTAAATTCTAGAACCTATTTTCATACTTTCAAATAACTTCCTGGTTTTTGTGACACAGACATGTTTTTATCCAGCTGTCAGTACATCCACATACGAACCTAGTAGATCTACATACGAACCTAGTAGATCTACATACGAACCTAGTAGATCTACATACAAACCTAGTAGATCCACATACGAACCTAGTAGATCCACATACGAACCTAGTAGATCCACATACGAACCTAGTAGATCTACATACTAACCTATTCTACATAGTTTAATCTCCGGTGTGATCCGCAGCAGTCTCCGTAGCAGATCATTCTCTTCCTGGTACTCTGCTACTGCTTTCGCAAATTCCCCGGAAATCTCCACAGCAGCAAACGCCGTTAAACGCTCATTTAAAAACTCTTGAAACGACTGTAATTTAGACATTTTCAGGGGACTGAGAGTTGGGTGTTCAGCAAGTATGGGATCTTGACGTGGGTCCTCCTGATCACATTCACTTTTCACACAAGGAGGAGTAAATATGAACTCTATGATATCAGGCTCCACCCCTTGAAGCTGCTCTTCCTCCTGACTGGTCCTGACTTCCTCCTGTTCCTCTTTAATCTGTTTGGTCTCTGGGTCCTTCTGCCCCAGACTGGGGCTCCACTCCTGCTCACAGTGCTGCTGCTCAGGGGGAACCTCTTCTTCAGAGACAGAGGGCTGCACGGGTTCTGGAGGGACAGAGAAGAGGAGCAGAGGTTACCTATACAGCCTGGATACAGAGGTTACCACAGTCCCCAAATCCAGAACAAATTCAAGAAAGCGATCAGTATTATAAAGAGCCATTGTTGCATCGAACTCCATTCCATCTCAAATGTCTCAAGTGAACAGCAAACCTGTTTTATAAAACAGAAAGCAACACCTCACAACGTGTCTCCCCTATTTGACCTATATATTTTGTGCGTATGTATTGACATATTGGTGTAGGCTACGTGTGCCTTTAAAAAATATTTTCTGTAGTTTTGTCCTTGAGCTGTTCTTGTCTATTAATGTTCTGGATGATGTCATGTTTTGCGTGAACCCCAGGAAGAGTAGCTGCTGCTTTTGCAACAGCTAATGGGAATCCTAATAAAATACTAAATTACCACAGTATATAAGTTATAACCATAAAACTTAACTGTCAAAACAGAGAAATGGTTTTAATAGTTTTTCCACCATTCATTTTTCCCCGTAGGGGATTTTACAATAAAATAAGGGCTGTGTTTTATGTTGTATAAGTAAATAAGGAGTCTTACCCTTTACAATGACTTAAAATAAGGAGTCTTACCCTTTACAATGACTTAAAATAAGGAGTCTTACCCTTTACAATGACTTAAAATAAGAAGTCTTACCCTTTACAATGACTTAAAATAAGGAGTCTTACCCTTTACAGTGACTTAAAATAAGGAGTCTTACCCTTTACAATGACTTAAAATAAGGAGTCTTACCCTTTACAATGACTTAAAATAAGGAGTCTTACCCTTTACCATGACTTAAAATAAGGAGTCTTACCCTTTACAATGACTTAAAATAAGGAGTCTTACCCTTTACAATGACTTAAAATAAGGAGTCTTACCCTTTACAATGACTTAAAGGAGGCTAAGCCTTTACAATGACTTACAATAAGGAGTCTAACCCTTTACAATGACTTAAAATAAGGAGTCTTACCCTTTACAATGACTTAAAATAAGGAGTCTTACCCTTTACAATGACTTAAAATAAGGAGTCTTACCCTTTACAATGACTTAAAATAAGGAGTCTTACCCTGGCGTGACATTTGATAACCATGTAAATCTCTCTCGGACAAGGTGACTTTTATTAATATATTCACCTGTATTTACTACCCCAAAATGAAATGCTAATCAGCTCCTGATGTGGCTATCATAAAGAACTACAAACACAAAGAACTACAAACACAAAGAACTACAAACACAAAGAACTACAAACATAAATGACTACAAACAAAGAACTACAAACAAAGAACTACAAAACACAAAGAACTACAAAACACAAAGAACTACAAACACAAAGAACTACAAACACAAAGAACTACAAACACAAAGAACTACAAATACCACAATCTTTTATTTTATATTTTGTTGTTGATATTTTCATCATTGCAGCATCAAGAGTTGTGTCCTTTTAGCCTCTCCTTTTGAATGTATGAAGAAGGCACAGTGATGCTGAAACGTTGGTGATTTACCCAATAAATTACTGGGAGTTTATATATGGAGTTTATATATGGAGTTTACATATGGAGTTTACATATGGAGTTTACATATGGAGTTTATATATGGAGTTTATATATGGAGTTTACATATGGAGTTTATATATGGAGTTTATATATGGAGTTTACATATGGAGTTTACATATGGAGTTTATATATGGAGTTTACATATGGAGTTTACATATGGAGTTTATATATGGAGTTTACATATGGAGTTTACATATGGAGTTTACATATGGAGTTTACATATGGAGTTTACATATGGAGTTTACATATGGAGTTTATATATGGAGTTTACATATGGAGTTTACATATGGAGTTTATATATGGAGTTTACATATGGAGTTTACATATGGAGTTTATATATGGAGTTTACATATGGAGTTTATATATGGAGTTTACATATGGAGTTTACATATGGAGTTTATATATGGAGTTTACATATGGAGTTTATATATGGAGTTTACATATGGAGTTTACATATGGAGTTTACATATGGAGTTTATATATGGAGTTTATATATGGAGTTTACATATGGAGTTTATATATGGAGTTTACATATGGAGTTTATATATGGAGTGTGCGACTCGCTTTATTTTTGATAGTTTATTCGCCGTTAGTCAGCACCTCCACGCAAAATCATTTTTCTGGGTGTGCGCCAACTCATGTTTGTTTATTCTACCAAATAATTGATTAAAACACACTTTTTTTTCAATGAAGGTCTACAGTCGTGGCCAAAGGTTTTGAGAATGACACAAATATGAATTGTCACAAAGTCTGCTGCCTCAGTTTGTATTATGGCAATTTGCATATACTCCAGAATGTTATGTAGAGTGATCAGAAGAATTGCAATTAATTGCAAAGTCCCTATTTGCCATGCAAATGAACTGAATCTCCAAAAAACATTTCCACTGCATTTCAGTCCTGCCACAAAAGGACCAGTTGGCATCTTGTCAGTGATTCTCTCGTTAACACAAGTGTGAGTGTTGACGAGGACAAGGCTGGAGATCACTCTGTCATGCTGATTGAGTTCGAATAACAGACTGGAAGCTGCACCCTCCTGTGCTTGGAATCATTGTTCTTCCTCTGTAACCATGGTTACCTGTAAGGAAACACGTGCCGTCATCATTGCTTTGCACAAGAAGGGCTTCACAGGCAAGGGTATTGCTGCCAGTAAGATTGCACCTAAATCAACCATTTATCGGATCATCAAGAACTTCAAGGAGAGCGGTTCAGTTGTTGTGAAGGCGGCTTCAGGGCGCCCAAGAAAGTCCAGCAAGCGCCAGGACCATCTCCTAAAGTTGATTTAGCTGCATGATCGGGGCACCACCAGTACAGAGCTTGCTCAGGAATGGCAGCAGGCAGGCGTGAGTGCATCTGCATGCACAGTGAGGTGAAGACTTTTGGAGGATGGCCTGGTGTCAAGAAGGGCAGCAAAGAAGCCACTTCTCTCCAGGAAAAACATCAGGGACAGACTGATATTCTGCAAAAGGTACAGGGATTGGACTGGTGAGGACTGGGGTAAAGTCATTTTCTCTGATGAATCCCCTTTCCGATTGTTTGGGGCAAACTCGGAAAAAAGCTTGTCCGGAGAAGACAAGGTGAGCGTTACCATCAGTCCTGTGTCATGCCAAAAGTAAAGCATCCTGAGACCATTCATGTGTGTGGTTGCTTCTCAGCCAAGGGTGTAGGCTCACTCACAATTTTGCCTAAGAAAACAGCCATGAATAAAGAATGGTACCAACAAATCCTCAGAGAGCAACTTCTCCCAACCATCCAGGAACAGTTTAGTGACGAACAATGCCTTTTGTGACAAACTCCAAGCATTGATTACGCAAGGATGGGCTGCCATCAGTCAGGATGTGGCCCAGAAGTTAATTGACAGCATGCCAGGGCGGATTGCAGAGGTCTTGAAAAAGAATGGTCAACACTGACTCTTTGCATCAACTTCATGTAATTGTCAATAAAAGCCTTTGACACTTATGAAATGCTTGTAATTATACGTCAGTATCCCATAGTAACATCTGACAAAAATATCTAAAGACACTGAAGCAGCAAACTTTGAAAATGAATATTTGTGTCATTATCAAAACTTTTGGCCACGACTGTACAGTACTCTGTAGGGTAGCACCATGGTGTAGCCAGAGGACAGCTAGTTTCCGTCTTCCTCTGGGTACAATGACTTCAATACAAAACCTAGGAGGTTCAATGTTCTCACCCCCTTCTATAGACTTACACAGTAATTAGGACAACTTCCGGAGGACATCCTCCAACCTATCAGAGCTCTTGCAGCATGAACTGACATGTTGTCCACACAATCATAGGATCAGAGAATTAAACTAGTACTGAAAGCATAAGCTACAGCTAGCTAGCACTGTATAACATGTGGTGAGTAGTTGACTCAACGAGAGAAAGACAATAGTTGAACACTTTAGAATGATTTAATACCTTCAAAAATGAAGGTAGGGAGAGCTGGCTAAATCTGATCTATTTTCCACTTCCACTTAGCTAGCGAATGCAGCTAGCTAATTAAGCCTACTCAAACACCCAGCTCAAAAAGAGATGGATGCTATGCTAGTGTAACCAATGGTTAGCTAGTTAGCGGTGGGCGCTAATAGCGTTTCAAGGTAAGCTTTTGTTTTTATTAATTTATTTCCATTGGTGCAACTGCTAAACTGCTTGCTGACTACACTGTACTGCATGATTGTAGAGGGTTTACTAACGTGATAGCTACTAGAACTATGTTGACTATGACGTTATAATTTAACTAGACAAGTCAGTTAAGAATAAATTCTTATTAACAAAATACAGTCTACTGGGTGGGTTAACTGGGTGGGTGGGTTAACTGCCTTGTTCAGGGGCAGAACGACTGATTTTTACCTTGTCAGCTCGGGGATTCGATCCAGCAACCTGATGGTTACTGGCCCAACGCTCTAACCAATAGGCTACCTGCCGCCCCATTTTAGCTAATAATGGTGACAACGATGAAGGCTGTGTGTAGTGGTTATGATATGAAGGTTTGGCTTGGAAATATTTTTTTGCCGGGTCACAGACAGCTGATGTGTTGTGCACTGAAGGGAAAAGGTGAGACGCAAGAAGGAATTATAGCTACAACGTTCAAAGTGATCATACTGTTTGCATGTTTCTGTTACGAAAGTGAACTGCATTTGCGTGTAATCAGGGGTGTATTCATTCCACAGATTCTGTTTAAAAAAACTTTAATAAACAGAAGCAAACAGAACAGGGATAAACATACCTGAATTTCAGCTATATGAGCAGCTAACCGATCGCTGCAGCTGTACATAGTCTATTGGTAAATAGCCCACCCATTTTCACCTACCTCATCCCCATACTGTTTTTATTTATTTACTTTTCTGCTCTTTTGCACACCAATATCTCTACCTGTACATGACCATCTGATCATTTATCACTCCAGTGTTAATCTGCAAAATTGTAATTATTCGCCTACCTCCTCATGCCTTTTGCACACATTGTATATAGACTCCCCCTTTGTTTTCTACTGTGTTATTGACTTGTTAATTGTTTACTCCATGTGTAACTCTGTGTTGTCTGCTCACACTGCTATGCTTTATCTTGGCCAGGTCGCAGTTGTAAATGAGAACTTGTTCTCAACTAGCCTACCTGGTTAAATAAAGGTTAAATAAAAATACAAAAAAATAATTTGTCCAACAGAAACTCTTGTTTGCAACTGTTGGACTAATGATTACACCCTAGATCAGCTAGATGCAGGCAAGAGTGTGCAAGGCGGTATTAAAATGTCTCGCTGTCTGTCACCTTGATTACAGATATTCTTCTCAACCTGTGCATGCATCTATGTTGTAAACTTTCATTCATAGGCTATGTTGTAGCGACCTCATGATGGCTATAGGGAAAATGTGAGTATCATGTAGTAACCTAAACCTATCAATGTTACATTGAGCTGGGCAAAAGGAATATGAATGACAGTCATCCAATATGCTAATAGAAATAAGGCCGTGCTCATAAAAAAACAGCACCGACCGGCACTGAAGAAAATATTGCTAAAAGTCACCTTGTCTGAGAGAGATATACATGGCTATCAAACCGTCACACCGGGGTAAAAGCCAACAGGAAACGCAGTCCAAATGTTACGTCTTCTAAAATCCCCTATGGGAAAAATTAATGGTGGGAAAACGATTGGAACCCTGTTTGAGCGCTAGGTTGTATGGGTATTATAACACCCCCACTGTGGGACTCTATACAGGCTTTAGACATCAGGGTTGTGGTCTATTTGAATTTTTAAGCCAGTAAATTCAAGACCAGACTAACTATAATGCCAATTCAATAATTAAAAACTAGACTCCATTTTCAATTACTTTTCAATTACTATTTCTAAAGTGTATCAATTTTGAATTATAAATTAATATCACTTCCTGTTTTTATGACAATGTTTTTATCCATGCACGGTAGGTTTAAAAACAACTTCTTAAACGTGTATGAAGTGGTGATCAGTTAACAGTTTATCAATAAAGTATAACTATAGCTAGCTATCAGTATCTACATACGAACCTATTCGACATAGTTGTATCTCTGGTGTCCTCCGCAGCAGTCTCCGTAGCCGATCATTCTCCTCCTGGTACTCCACTACCGTTTTCTCAACTGCACCAAAAATATCCACAGCAGCCGCCGATAAACGATCATTTAAAAACACACACAACATCTGTAGTTTAGACATTTTCTGTCAAATTATAGATGGGTAGCCTATTTAGTTTAGTAAGTATGTCTTTCTTTACTGCACACAAAGAACAATAAAACCTCGTTACCAATCCTACTTCCGTGTTCTAGTCAAGGAATCTTGGGACGTTCTAGTTGGTGACGAACCCAGAAACACAACAGGGCCGCCAGCTGGATGGGAGTTTACTGTGCAAGGCAGCCTACAGACCAGCAGTAAAGGAAAACGACGACTACATGTAGACAAATAGTGGTTATCATAAGTATTGGATGATCTGGGAGAATCTATTCTTCCCCAGGAGTCAACAGTTTATCATTACTTCATACAAGATTACATCAACATGATGAATGAGCAGCATTAGGTCAGAATTTATGAGAAATACTCTTGGATTAATGCAAGGATACCTTTTCTGGAATTGTTTTTCATTTCATTTCATGTATCAATTACATCAGCCTGACCTAAATCAAATGACCAGATATTGCTGTTTCTAACGAAGGGAAACATTAAACAGACTTTGAACAGCAGAACTGTCAATTTCCTAAAATAATCTGTACTGTTTTATCATTTCCTTGTCATTCATATATTCATATCAAATCAAACTTTATTTACAAACACTGTTTTACAACATTAAGTCCATGGTACAGTATATGTATTTATCTGAGACCCACAGTATGAATGTTCAGGAGTTACTCTCCTTTCCTAATAGTGACTGAAGACCTTACTTCTATTGTCAGTTTTTCTCTCTTTGTGGATATTATTCATATTCCTCAGCAAATAAGTCTTCTGAGTCATTATTTTATCACAGATTGAGCAGCCATGTTATTTCACTCCTGTATGAGTCTGTCATGTTCATTTAGGTGCTTCTTGGGATTGAAGCTATTCCCACTGTCAGCACAGCTAAATGGTTTCTATCTTCAGTGAATGCGTATAATGTCTGGTTAGGTGTTGCTTGGGATTGAAGCTTTTCCCCCTGTCACCACAGCTAAATGGTTTCTCTCTTCTGTGAATTATCATGTACATGGACAGATGTTTGAAGGTCTTGCCATAAAAGGGGCGGGTGTAGGGTTCCCCCATTGGGGGGTTCTGATCCAATGGTGGGCTGGGATCCAATGGTGGGCTGGGATCTAATGGTGGGCTGGGATCCAATGGTGGGCTGGGATCCAATGGTGGGCTGGGATCTAATCGTGGGCTGCTGTCAAGTCCTGCATGGTCGCTGCTTATGGCTGAAATGTGGCTTTAGGTGTAACAGTATAACTTTAGACCGTCCCCTCGCCCATACCCGGGCACGAACCAGGGACTCTTTGCACACATCAACAACAGTCACCCACGAAGCATCGTTACCCATCGCTCCACAAAAGCCGCGGTCCTTTTAGAGCAAGGGGAACTACTACTTCAAGGTCTCAGAGCAAGTGACGTCACCGATTGAAACGCTATTTAGCGCGCACCACTGCTGACTAGCTAGTCGTTTCACATCCGTTACATGAGCATAGTTCTGATTATCTGGAATTTTGAAAATCTTTAGGTGGGTCACAGTGGCAAAAGGTTTGAGATCAACTGGTTTAGAGTCACTCTCTCTGTTCTCCACAGTCTGGGTTTGGGGAAGAGTCAATCATTGAAGTGGGCCTTCCTGATCACATTCTCTCTTCACACAGGAAGGATGTTAGCTAGCTAGCCAGCCATGTCAGCTGGCTAGCTAACAGCAAGCTTTAACTAGCAATACAACCCGATTTTTGATAGCTACCTAAAGTTAACCAAATAGGTTCAATGTTAGCTAGCTAACATTAGGCTATAACTAGCCACGCGAAATGGCATTCTGAGAAAACATCCCTAACGTTACACACACACTTCATACACGTAAATTCATGTTAGCTAGCAAGCCAGCCATCCAACGTTAGCTAGCTAACAGCAAGCTTTAACTTGGGGTGTTTTGTTTAGACAGGTAACGCTAATGTAAGCTAGCTAAAAAATCAACTATAATCCCAATCCATAGAGTAACGTTACTAGCAAAACAAACAGATTGTCATAGCTAAATTAACCGAATAAGTTAGGTTCAATGTTAACGTTAGCTAGCAAGCCAGCGATCGAACTCCAGCTGGCTAGCTAACTGCGAGCCTTGACTTGCAATGAAAACAACTTTCTGACAAAATTAGAAAGGTATATCTGAAACTGTACCTACAGTGCCTTGCGAAAGTATTCGGCCCCCTTGAACTTTGCCACCTTTTGCCACATTTCAGGCTTCAAACATAAAGATATAAAACTGTATTTTTTTGTGAAGAATCAACAACAAGTGGGACACAATCATGAAGTGGAACGACATTTATTGGATATTTCAAACTTTTTTAACAAATCAAAAACTGAAAAATTGGGCGTGCAAAATTATTCAGCCCCCTTAAGTTAATACTTTGTAGCGCCACCTTTTGCTGCGATTACAGCTGTAAGTCGCTTGGGGTATGTCTCTATCAGTTTTGCACATCGAGAGACTGACATTTTTTCCCATTCCTCCTTGCAAAACAGCTCGAGCTCAGTGAGGTTGGATGGAGAGCATTTGTGAACAGCAGTTTTCAGTTCTTTCCACAGATTCTCGATTGGATTCAGGTCTGGACTTTGACTTGGCCATTCTAACACCTGGATATGTTTATTATTGAACCATTCCATTGTAGATTTTGCTTTATGTTTTGGATCATTGTCTTGTTGGAAGACAAATCTCCGTCCCAGTCACAGGTCTTTTGCAGACTCCATCAGGTTTTCTTCCAGAATGGTCCTGTATTTGGCTCCATCCATCTTCCCATCAATTTTAACCATCTTCCCTGTCCCTGCTGAAGAAAAGCAGGCCCAAACCATGATGCTGCCACCACCATGTTTGACAGTGGGGATGGTGTGTTCAGCTGTGTTGCTTTTACGCCAAACATAACATTTTGCATTGTTGCCAAAAAGTTCAATTTTGGTTTCATCTGACCAGAGCACCTTCTTCCACATGTTTGGTGTGTCTCCCAGGTTGCTTGTGGCAAACTTTAAACGACACTTTTTATGGATATCTTTAAGAAATGGCTTTCTTCTTGCCACTCTTCCATAAAGGCCAGATTTGTGCAATATACGACTGATTGTTGTCCTATGGACAGAGTCTCCCACCTCAGCTGTAGATCTCTGCAGTTCATCCAGAGTGATCATGGGCCTCTTGGCTGCATCTCTGATCAGTCTTCTCCTTGTATGAGCTGAAAGTTTAGAGGGACGGCCAGGTCTTGGTAGATTTGCAGTGGTCTGATACTCCTTCCATTTCAATATTATCGCTTGCACAGTGCTCCTTGGGATGTTTAAAGCTTGGGAAATCTTTTTGTATCCAAATCCGGCTTTAAACTTCTTCACAACAGTATCTCGGACCTGCCTGGTGTGTTCCTTGTTCTTCATGATGCTCTCTGCGCTTTTAACGGACCTGAGACTATCACAGTGCAGGTGCATTTATACGGAGACTTGATTACACACAGGTGGATTGTATTTATCATCATTAGTCATTTAGGTCAACATTGGATCATTCAGAGATCCTCACTGAACTTCTGGAGAGAGTTTGCTGCACTGAAAGTAAAGGGGCTGAATAATTTTGCACGCCCAATTTTTCAGTTTTTGATTTGTTAAAAAAGTTTTAAATATCCAATAAATGTCGTTCCATTTCATGATTGTGTCCCACTTGTTGTTGATTCTTCACAAAAAAAATACAGTTTTATATCTTTATGTTTGAAGCCTGAAATGTGGCAAAAGGTCGCAAAGTTCAAGGGGGCCGAATACTTTCGCAAGGCACTGTAGATTCCAATTTGACAGAGAAGCCAGGTAGACGCTACACCATTCGCTGCCAGGAAGCAGGAGGGGCTTACTCTGAGTCATTGTCACACTAGGATTATGAGGATGCAGTAAAGTCTATAGCTAGTTTGCTCCTGTCCCCCAACTTAGCTATTCCGTTTATAATTAGACTTTAGCATGTTCCAAATGTTCTAATTTACACCAGCCAAGAGTTTGTCTCATCAAAACTTTGACTCCTTTAACACCATTTATTTATAGTCCCGGCCTTAGGTGGCCTCTTCACACAATTTATTTATTGTCCCGGCCGTCATTAATGCCTTTAATGACCTAAAGATCTTTCTTAACCTTTCTTCTGTAGTAACTCCCTCTGTTAAAGAAGTGCAATTACATGTCTTATCATATATTGTGATAAAAGCACTGGAATGTTTTGCCACGAGGTAGTGGTTATTGATACATTAAAAAATATATATACTTTCCTGAAAATGTCCTTCCATCTTTCAGAGTATTTCTCATCCATTTTGTCTTAACGCTGCTCATGTAACGGATGTGAAATGGCTAGCTAGTTAGCGGTGGTGCGCGCTACTAGCATTTCAATCGGTGACGTCACTTGCTCTGAGACCTTGAAGTAGTGGTTCCCCTTGCTCTGCAAGGGCCGCGGCTTTTGTGGAGCGATGGGTAACGATGCTTCGAGGGTGACTGTTGACGTGTGCAGAGCGTCCCTGGTTCGCGCCCGGGTCGGGGCGAGGGGAAGGACGTAAAGTCTATACTGTTACACTCATTCATGATATTGTCAGAACAACATTCTTTATAATTTCTCTTGATAACTGCATTGTTTGGTTTTAGTGCAAGCTGTCACATCAGTCCCAAGCGGTTACAGTTGTCAGAAATCACCATTGTTACAATGTTTTGTCTTTTAATTTAGTTTATACACAAAATGATCCTTGTAGATCACCATGTGGTTTATTAGAACTGTTTCCCTCATTGTACACTGAACAAAAATATAAACGCAACATATAAAGTGTTGGTCCTGTGATTCATGAGCTTAAATAAAAGATCCCAGAAATGTTCCATATGCCCAAAAAGCTTATTTCTCTCAAATTTTTTGCACACATTTGTTTACATCCCTGTTAGTGAGCATTTCTGCTTTGCCAAAATAACAGTTGTGGCATATCGAGAAGCTGACTAAACAGCATGATTATTACACAGCACCTTGTGCTGGGGACAATAAAAGGCCACTCTAAAATGTGCAGTTTTGTTACACAATGCCACAGATGTCTCAAGTTTTGAGGGAGCATGCATTTGGCATGTTGACTGCAGGAACATCCACCAGAACTGTTTCCAGAGAATTTAATGTTAATTTCTCTACCATAAGCAGTCTCCAACGTCGTTTTAGAGAATTTGGCAGTACGTCCAACCGGCCTCAACAGCAAACCATGTGTATGGTGTTGTGTGGGCAAGCGGTTTTCTGATGTCAACGTTGTGAACCGAGTGCGCCATGGTGGCGGTGGGGTTATGGTATGGGTAGGCATAAGCTACGGACAATAAACACAATTGCGTTTTATCGATGGCAATTTGAATGCACTGGGGTACCGTGACGAGATCCTGATGCCCATTGTCGTGCCATTCATCTGCCGCCATCACCTCATGTTTCAGCATGATAATGCACAGCCCCATGTCGTAAGGATCTGTACCTAATTACTGGAAACTGAAAATGTCCCAGTTCTTCCATGGCCTGTATACTCACCAGACATGTCACCCATTAAGCATGTTTGGGATGCTCTGGATCAACGTGTACGACAGCGTGTTCCAGTTCCCGCCAATATCCAGCAACTTCACACAGCCATTGAAGAGGAGTGGGACAACATTCCACAGGCCACGATCAACAGCCTGATCAATTCTATGCAAAGGAGATGTGTCACACCAGATACTGACTGGTTTTCTGATCCACGCCCCTACCTTTTTTAAAGGTACACTTCATGAGATCTTTTGTTTCAGCTCAAGAAACATGGGACCAACACTTTACATGTTGCATTTTTATTTACTGTTTGTCAAATTATAATTATTGTATTCATTTTTAAGTTATATAACAACATTCTAACCTTGTTGACAATTATCTGGTGCAAATATGGCATTATTTCACTATTTGTATCCGTTTGGATCAGTTTCAATTGGGGACTTTTATTTTGAATGCGAACCGGAAATTCCACTATTGTGGTTCATCCTTATTGTGGCTAGCTTCAGGATTGGAGGTGAATGTTTTGATTTCAAACACCCTTTTTTTGTGGAGTAAACAAAGACGTACTGACTGACCTAAATAGACTACCCAACTCTGTCGTCTAAAATATGTCTAAATTACAGTCGTTGCGTGTGTTTTTGAATGATCGTTTAACGGCGGCTGCTGTGGAGATTTTCGGGGCAGTTGAGAAAACGGTAGTGGAGTACCAGGAGGAGAATGATCGGCTACGGAGACTGCTGGGGATCACACCGGAGATACAACTATGTAGAATAGGTTCGTATTTAGATATACTGGTAGCTAGCTATAGTTATACTGAATTAATGAACTGGTTAGACAAAATCACAATTTTAACCATTTTTAAAACATTGTATTTAAATGTTTTACTTTTGATTATTTACCTACCTATCTGGATGGCTGGCTAGCTACTGTAGCTGATAATTGTTCTCTCCATGTTTTTCTATTGGTCTACACATCAATTACGCTTTTAGCTGCGAATGTGTAGCCTACAAGATGTAATAAACCATTGAAACAATTAACAATTGTTATGTATGATTCAATAGTTGTCTGCATATTTGATTACTTATCTAAAGATAGAGATATAGCCAGGCACAGACCCACAGATCGGTCTGATTGATTCAATTGATGGGAATAACCAGGAAGGGAAGGCTGTCTCTCTCTGTACTCGTATTAGCCAAACGGCTCATATTGCAATTTTGGAAATAGGAGACTACCTTCCTTTTGAAATGGGATTTAGGGAATGTAATACATATGGAAAAGATACGATACAATACCTCCAATAGAAGTCCAATGTTTTACAAAGATATGTCAGCCGATACTGGATAAATGGTCGAGTCGCGCTTCATAACTGGGTTGACGATCTGCTGCTACTCTGTGCTGTACTCCATTCTATATGCTTAACTACATTGCTTTGGATTTATTTTGGGGGGGTAACTGACGTGTACAATGTGGACCCGTAGGATATCACTTTAAAAGTATTAAATTAAAACGCTTGTTTCCCGAAGTGGTCCTCAATGGTAAAAACAATAACACACACACAATGATTAAAAGGCAAGACAAAATGACAAACAACCATAAATACATTCATTTATATTGGCATCCTAAAAAAGGGGCACTTATTCACTGCACCTTCTCACTAAACCTTAAAAATCAACCATATTCATTTCACATTAAAACAATCTATTAATTGCACATACCTATCGTACCTATATAGCAAATGTGTTATGGTGAGTGAATGAGGACCCAAAAGCGAATCAACTTAAACAGAGTTCTTTAATGACGAACACACGTGGGCTCAGATGGACAGGTAGATTCCGACAGGACAGGACAAGGTTGCAGCACACACGATGATAGTCTGGTTCAGGCATGAGACACACAAACAAACAAGAATCCGACAAGGACAGGAGCAGAAACAGAGGGAGATATAGGGACCTAATCAGAGGGAAAAAAGGGAACAGGTGGGGAACGGGGTGAATGGGTAGTTAGGAGGAGACAGGGAACAGCTGGGGGAAAGAAGGGGAGAAAAGGTAACCTGACACGACCAGCAGAGGGAGACAGGGTGAAGGGAAAGGACAGAGACAAGACAACATGACAGTACCCCCCCACTCACCGAGCGCCTCCTGGCGCACTCGAGGAGGAAACCTGGCGGCAACGGAGGAAATCCTCGATCAGCGCACGGTCCAGCACGTCCCGAGAGGGAACCCAACTCCTCTCCTCAGGACCGTACCCCTCCCAATCAACAAGGTACTGGTGACCACGGCCCCGAGGACGCATGTCCAAAATCCTGCGGACCCTGTAGATGGGTGCGCCCTCGACAAGGATGGGGGGTGGGGGGGGAAGACGAGCGGGGGCGCGAAGAACGGGCTTAACACAGGAGACATGGAAGACCGGGTGGACGCGACGAAGGTATCGCGGAAGAAGAAGTCGAACTGCGACAGGATTAATGACCCGAGAAATACGGAACGGACCAATGAACCGCGGGGTCAACTTGCGAGAAGCCGTCTTAAGGGGAAGGTTCTGAGTGGAGAGCCAAACTCTCTGACCGCGACAATATCTAGGGCTCTTCGTTCTACGCTTATTAGCAGCTCTCACAGTCTGCGCCCTATAACGGCAAAGTGCAGACCTGACCCTCTTCCAGGTGCGCTCGCAACGTTGGACAAAAGCCTGAGCGGAGGGGACGCTGGACTCGGCGAACTGAGATGAGAACAACGGAGGCTGGTACCCGAGGCTACTCTGAAAAGGAGATAGCCCGGTTGCAGACGAAGGAAGCGAGTTGTGGGCGTATTCTGCCCAGGGGAGCTGTTCTGACCAAGACGCAGGGTTGCGAAAAGAAAGACTGCGTAAGATGCGACCAATAGTCTGATTGGCCCGTTCTGCTTGACCGTTAGACTGGGGGTGAAAGCCGGAAGAGAGACTGACGGAAGCCCCAATCAAACGGCAAAACTCCCTCCAAAATTGAGACGTGAATTGCGGACCTCTGTCCGAAACGACGTCTGACGGAAGGCCATGAATTCTGAAAACATTCTCGATGATGATTTGTGCCGTCTCTTTAGCAGAAGGAAGCTTAGCAAGGGGAATGAAATGAGCCGCCTTAGAGAACCTATCGACAACCGTAAGAATAACAGTCTTCCCCGCTGACGAAGGCAGTCCGGTGACAAAATCTAAGGCGATGTGAGACCACGGTCGAGAGGGAATGGGAAGCGGCCTGAGACGGCCGGCAGGAGGGGAGTTACCGGACTTAGTCTGCGCGCAGACCGAACAAGCAGCCACGAAACGACGCGTGTCATGCTCCCGGGTGGGCCACCAAAAACGCTGGCGAATGGAAGCAAGCGTACCCCGAACGCCAGGGTGGCCGGCTAACTTGGCAGAGTGAGCCCACTGAAGAACGGCCAGACGAGTAGGAACGGGAACGAAAAGAAGGTTCCTAGGACAAGCGCGCGGCGACGGAGTGTGAGTGAGCGCTTGCTTTACCTGCCTCTCAATTCCCCAGACAGTCAATCCGACAACACGCCCCTCAGGGAGAATCCCCTCGGGGTCAGTGGAGGCTACTGAAGAACTGAAGAGACGAGATAAAGCATCAGGCTTGGTGTTCTTAGAGCCCGGACGATAAGAAATCACGAACTCGAAACGAGCGAAAAACAGCGCCCAACGCGCCTGACGCGCATTAAGTCGTTTGGCAGAACGGATGTACTCAAGGTTCCTATGGTCAGTCCAAACGACAAAAGGAACGGTCGCCCCCTCCAACCACTGTCGCCATTCGCCTAGGGCTAACCGGATGGCGAGCAGTTCGCGGTTTCCCACATCATAGTTACGTTCCGACGGGGACAGGCGATGAGAAAAATACGCGCATGGGTGGACCTTGTCGTCAGAGAGGGAGCGCTGAGAAAGAATGGCTCCCACGCCCACCTCTGACGCGTCAACCTCGACAACGAACTGTCTAGAGACGTCAGGTGTAACAAGGATAGGAGCGGATGTAAAACGATTCTTGAGGAGATCAAAAGCTCCCTGGGCGGAAACGGACCACTTAAAGCACGTCTTGACAGAAGTAAGGGCTGTGAGAGGAGCGGCCACCTGACCGAAATTACGGATGAAACGACGATAGAAGTTCGCGAAGCCGAGAAAGCGCTGCAGCTCGACGCGTGACTTAGGGACGGGCCAATCAATGACAGCTTGGACTTTAGCGGGATCCATCTTAATGCCTTCAGCGGAAATAACAGAACCGAGAAATGTGACGGAGGAGGCATGAAAAGTGCACTTCTCAGCCTTCACAAAAAGACAATTCTCTAAAAGGCGCTGGAGGACACGTCGAACGTGCTGAACATGAATCTGGAGTGACGGTGAAAAAATCAGGATATCGTCAAGGTAAACGAAAACAAAGATGTTCAGCATGTCTCTCAGGACATCATTGACTAATGCCTGAAAGACAGCTGGAGCGTTAGCGAGGCCGAAAGGAAGAACCCGGTATTCAAAGTGCCCTAACGGAGTGTTAAACGCCGTCTTCCACTCGTCCCCCTCCCTGATGCGCACGAGATGGTAAGCGTTACGAAGGTCCAACTTAGTGAAAAACCTGGCTCCCTGCAGGATCTCGAAGGCTGAAGACATAAGAGGAAGCGGATAACGATTCTTAACTGTTATGTCATTCAGCCCTCGATAATCTATGCAGGGGCGCAGAGACCCGTCCTTCTTCTTGACAAAAAAAAACCCCGCTCCGGCGGGAGAGGAGGAGGGGACTATGGTACCGGCGTCAAGAGCTACAGACAAATAATCCTCGAGAGCCTTACGTTCGGGAGCCGACAGAGAGTATAGTCTACCCCGGGGGGGAGTGGTTCCCGGAAGGAGATCAATACTACAATCATACGACCGGTGTGGAGGAAGAGAGGTGGCCCTGGACCGACTGAACACCGTGCGCAGATCGTGATATTCCTCCGGCACCCCTGTCAAATCACCAGGCTCCTCCTGTGAAGAAGAGACAGAGGAAACAGGAGGGATAGCAGACATTAAACATTTCACATGACAAGAGACGTTCCAGGAGAGGATAGAATTACTAGACCAATTAATGGAAGGATTATGACAAACTAGCCAGGGATGGCCCAAAACAACAGGTGTAAAAGGTGAACGAAAAATCAAAAAAGAAATGGTTTCGCTATGATTACCAGAAACAGTGAGGGTTAAAGGTAGCGTCTCACGCTGAATCCTGGGGAGAGGACTACCATCCAGGGCGAACAAGGCCGTGGACTCCCTTAACTGTCTGAGAGGAATGTCATGTTCCCGAGCCCAGGTCTCGTCCATAAAACAGCCCTCCGCCCCAGAGTCTATTAAGGCACTGCAGGAAGCTGACGAACCGGTCCAGCGTAGATGGACCGACAAGGTAGTGCAGGATCTTGAAGGAGAGACAGGAGTAGTAGCGCTCACCAGTAGCCCTCCGCTTACTGATGAGCTCTGGCTTTTACTGGACATGAAGTGACAAAATGACCAGCAGAACCGCAATAGAGACAGAGGCGGTTGGTGATTCTCCGTTCCCTCTCCTTAGTCGAGATGCGGATACCTCCCAGCTGCATAGGCTCAGCTCCCGAGCCGGCAGAGGAAGATGGTAGTGATGCGGAGAGGGGGGCAACGGAGAACGCGAGCTCCTTTCCACGAGCTCGGTGACAAAGATCAACCCGTCGCTCAATGCGAATAGCGAGTTCAATCAAGGAATCCACGCTGGAAGGAACCTCCCGGGAGAGAATCTCATCCTTTACCTCTGCGCGGAGACCCTCCAGAAGACGAGCGAGCAAAGCCGGCTCGTTCCAGCCACTGGAGGCAGCAAGAGTGCGAAACTCAATAGAGTAGTCTGTTATGGATCGATTGCCTTGACATAGGGAAGACAGGGCCCTGGAAGCCTCCTCCCCAAAAACAGATCGATCAAAAACCCGTATCATCTCCTCCTTAAAGTCCTGATACTGGTTAGTACACTCAGCCCTTGCCTCCCAGATTGCCGTGCCCCACTCACGAGCCCGTCCAATAAGGAGAGATATGACGTAGGCGACACGAGCAGTGCTCCTGGAGTAAGTGTTGGGCTGGAGAGAAAACACAATATCACACTGGGTGAGGAACGAGCGGCATTCAGTGGGCTCCCCAGAGTAACACGGCGGGTTATTGATTCTGGGCTCCGGGGATTCGAAAGCCCTGGAAGTGGCCGGTGGATCGAGGCGGAGATGGTGAACCTGTTCTGTGAGGTTGGAGACTTGGGTGGCCAGGGTCTCAACGGCATGTCGAGCAGCAGACAATTCCTGCTCGTGTCTGCCTAGCATCGCTCCCTGGATCTCGACGGCTGAGTAGAGAGGATCCGAAGTCGCTGGGTCCATTCTTGGTCGGATTCTTCTGTTATGGTGAGTGAATGAGGACCCAAAAGCGAATCAACTTAAACAGAGTTCTTTAATGACGAACACACGTGGGCTCAGATGGACAGGTAGATTCCGACAGGACAGGACAAGGTTGCAGCACACACGATGATAGTCTGGTTCAGGCATGAGACACACAAACAAACAAGAATCCGACAAGGACAGGAGCAGAAACAGAGGGAGATATAGGGACCTAATCAGAGGGAAAAAAGGGAACAGGTGGGGAACGGGGTGAATGGGTAGTTAGGAGGAGACAGGGAACAGCTGGGGGAAAGAAGGGGAGAAAAGGTAACCTGACACGACCAGCAGAGGGAGACAGGGTGAAGGGAAAGGACAGAGACAAGACAACATGACAAAATGGCTCTGATAGATAGGGCAGCCTTGCATCTAGCCCACAGGCAACTTTGCAGTAATTCGTTTTTTAAACATGTGTTATACAGGCATTGTGGATCTCTCTCTGTTGCGCTACACCCGCAATAACATTTATGTGACCAATAAAATGTGATTTGATTGAAATAAATACACCTGACCAGCAGTAGGGGTCACAAGGGGCAGTGGAATGTTTTCTCTTCGACAACCTTGTCCAAATGAAAACCTTTTCCTACATTTTAAAGATATTTCTACTTTGTCTTTGCTTGATCTCCAAGGGGAGGCTATTCCATAGACAAATGCCTGTATAGGAAAACATCCTCCTCGCAGGACTGTTTATTCTTGGGATTTTACAAGACATGACACAATAGCTCTGGTATTGTGACTGTGTTGGTTATAAACCATATCAATGTGTTTTTTCATGTAACCTGGGGCACGATCATTTAAGATGTCAAACATATGATTAAGTTTAAGTTGGTCCACTCTGGACTCCAAAGGCAACAAGCCCACCTCCCGGATCTCCTGTACCCCTATGTGGGTTCTAGGGGGGACATTCAGCATATACCTGATAACATTATGTGGGTTCTAGGGGGGACATTCAGCATATACCTGATAACATTATGTGGGGGGAGGGGGGGGACATTCAGCATATACCTGATAACATTATGTGGGGGGGGGGGGGGGCATTCAGCATATACCTGATAACATTATGTGGGGGGGGGGGACATTCAGCATATACCTGATAACATTATGTGGGTCCTGGGGGGGGACATTCAACATATACCTGATAACATTATGTGGGTCCTGGGGGGGGACATTCAACATATAAAAATCTAATCACATTTTATTTGTCACATACACATGGTTAGCAGATGTTAATGCGAGTGTAGCGAAATGCTTGTGCTTCTAGTTCCGACAATGCAGTAATAACCAACAAGTAATCTAACTAACAATTCCAAAACTACTGTCTTATACACAGTGTAAGGGGATAAAGAATATGTACATAAGGATATATGAATGAGTGATGGTACAGAGCAGCATAGGCAGGATACAGTAGATGGTATCGAGTACAGTATATACATGAGGTGAGTATGTAAACAAAGTGGCATAGTTAAAGTGGCTAGTGATACATGTATTACATAAGGATGCAGTCGATGATATAGAGTACAGTATATACGTATACATATGAGATGAATAATGTAGGGTAAGTAACATTATATAAGGTAGCATTGTTTAAAGTGGCTAGTGATATATTTACATAATTTCCCATCAATTCCCATTATTAAAGTGGCTGGAGTTGAGTCAGTGTCAGTGTCAGTGTGTTGGCAGCAGCCACTCAATGTTAGTGGTGGCTGTTTAACAGCATATACCTGATAACATTATGTGGGTCCTGGGGGGGAGGGGGGGGGGGGACATTCAACATATACCTGATAACATTATGTGGGTCCTGGGGGGGGGACATTCAGCATATACTGTTATCAGTATAAAAGACACCTGTCCACAACCTCAAACAGTCACACTCCAAACTCCACTATGGCCAAGACCAAAGAGCTGTCAAAGGACACCAGAAACAAAATTGTAGATCTGCACCAGGCTGGGAAGACTGAATCTGCAATAGGTAAGCAGCTTGGTTTGAAGAAATCAACTGTGGGAGCAATTATTAGAAAATGGAAGACATACAAGACCACTGATAATCTCCCTCGATCTGGGGCTCCACGCAAGATCTCACCCCGTGGGGTCAAAATGATCACAAGAACGATGAGCAAAAATCCCAGAACCACACGGGGGGGGGGGGCTAGTGAATGACCTGCAGAGAGCTTTTTATTTATTTTTTTATTTCACCTTTATTTAACCAGGTAGGCTAGTTGAGAACAAGTTCTCATTTGCAACTGCGACCTGGCCAAGATAAGGCATAGCAGTGTGAACAGACAACACAGAGTTACACATGGAGTAAACAATTAACAAGTCAATAACACAGTAGAAAAAAGGGGAGTCTATATATACATTGTGTGCAAAAGGCATGAGAAGGTAGGCAAATAATTACAATTATGCAGATTAACACTGGAGTGATAAATGATCAGATGGTTATGTACAGGTAGAGATTGGTGTGCAAAAGAGCAGAAAAATAAAAATAAATAAATAAAAACAGTATGGGGATGAGGTAGGTGAAAAAGGGTGGGCTATTTACCAATAGACTATGTACAGCTGCAGCGATCGGTTAGCTGCTCGGATAGCAGATGTTTGAAGTTGGTGAGGGAGATAAAAGTCTCCAACTTCAGCGATTTTTGCAATTCGTTCCAGTCACAGGCAGCAGAGAACTGGAACGAAAGGCGGCCAAATGAGGTGTTGGCTTTAGGGATGATCAGTGAGATACACCTGCTGGAGCGCGTGCTACGGATGGGTGTTGCCATCGTAACCAGTGAACTGAGATAAGGCGGAGCTTTACCTAGCATGGACTTGTAGATGACCTGGAGCCAGTGGGTCTGGCGACGAATATGTAGCGAGGGCCAGCCGACTAGAGCATACAAGTTGCAGTGGTGGGTGGTATAAGGTGCTTTAGTGACAAAACGGATGGCACTGTGATAAACTACATCCAGTTTGCTGAGTAGAGTGTTGGAAGCAATTTTGTAGATGACGTCGCCGAAGTCGAGGATCGGTAAGATAGTCAGTTTTACTAGGGTAAGTTTGGCGGCGTGAGTGAAGGAGGCTTTGTTGCGGAATAGAAAGCCGACTCTTGATTTGATTTTCGATTGGAGATGTTTGATATGGGTCTGGAAGGAGAGTTTAGAGTCTAGCCAGACACCTAGGTACTTATAGATGTCCACATATTCAAGGTCGGAACCATCCAGGGTGGTGATGCTGGTCAGGCGTGCGGGTGCAGGCAGCGAACGGTTGAAAAGCATGCATTTGGTTTTACTAGCGTTTAAGAGCAGTTGGAGGCCACGGAAGGAGTGCTGTATGGCATTGAAGCTCGTTTGGAGGTTAGATAGCACAGTGTCCAAGGACGGGCCGGAAGTATATAGAATGGTGTCGTCTGCGTAGAGGTGGATCAGGGAATCGCCCGCAGCATGAGAAACATCATTGATATATACAGAGAAAAGAGTCGGCCCGAGAATTGAACCCTGTGGCACCCCCATAGAGACTGCCAGAGGACCGGACAGCATGCCCTCCGATTTGACACACTGAACTCTGTCTGCAAAGTAATTGGTGAACCAGGCAAGGCAGTCATCCGAAAAACCGAGGCTACTGAGTCTGCCGATAAGAATACGGTGATTGACAGAGTCGAAAGCCTTGGCAAGGTCTATGAAGACGGCTGCACAGTACTGTCTTTTATCGATGGCGGTTATGATATCGTTTAGTACCTTGAGCGTGGCTGAGGTACACCCGTGACCGGCTCGGAAACCAGATTGCACAGCGGAGAAGGTACGGTGGGATTCAAGATGGTCAGTGACCTGTTTGTTGACTTGGCTTTCGAAGACCTTAGATAGGCAGGGCAGGATGGATATAGGTCTGTAACAGTTTGGGTCCAGAGTGTCGCCCCCTTTGAAGAGGGGGATGACTGCGGCAGCTTTCCAATCCTTGGGGATCTCAGACGATATGAAAGAGAGGTTGAACAGGCTGGTAATAGGGGTTGCGACAATGGCGGCGGATAGTTTCAGGAATAGAGGGTCCAGATTGTCCAGCCCAGCTGATTTGTACGGGTCCAGGTTTTGCAGCTCTTTCAGGACATCTGCTATCTGGATTTGGGTAAAGGAGAACCTGGAGAGGCTTGGGCGAGTAGCTGCGGGGGGGGGGGAGCTGTTGTCCGAGGTTGGAGTAGCCAGGCGGAAGGCATGGCCAGCCGTTGAGAAATGCTTGTTGAAGTTTTCGATAATCATGGATTTATCGGTGGTGACCATGTTACCTAGTCTCAGTGCAGTGGGCAGCTGGGAGGAGGTGCTCTTGTTCTCCATGGACTTCACAGTGTCCCAGAACTTTTTGGAGTTGGAGCTACAGGATGCAAACTTCTGCCTGAAGAAGTTGGCTTTAGCTTTCCTGACTGACTGTGTGTATTGGTTCCTGACTTCCCTGAACAGTTGCATATCGCGGGGACTATTCGATGTTAGCGCAGTCCGCCACAGGATGTTTTTGTGCTGGTCGAGGGCAGTCAGGTCTGGAGTGAACCAGGGGCTATATCTGTTCTTAGTTCTGCATTTTTTGAACGGAGCATGCTTATCTAAAATGGTGAGGAAGTTACTTTTAAAGAAAGACCAGGCATCCTCAACTGACGGGATGAGGTCAATGTCCTTCCAGGATACCCGGGCCAGGTCGATTAGAAAGGCCTGCTCACAGAAGTGTTTTAGGGAGCGTTTGACAGTGATGAGGGGTGGTCGTTTGACTGCGGCTCCGTAGCGGATACAGGCAATGAGGCAGTGATCGCTGAGATCCTGGTTGTAGACAGCGGAGGTGTATTTGGAGGGCCAGTTGGTCAGGATGACGTCAATGAGGGTGCCCTTGTTTACAGAGTTAGGGTTGTACCTGGTGGGTTCCTTGATGATTTGAGTGAGATTGAGGGCATCTAGCTTAGATTGTAGGACTGCCGGGGTGTTAAGCATATCCCAGTTTAGGTCACCTAACAGAACAAACTCTGAAGCTAGATGGGGGGCGATCAATTCACAAATGGTGTCCAGGGCACAGCTGGGAGCTGAGGGGGGTCGGTAGCAGGCGGCAACAGTGAGAGACTTATTTCTGGAGAGAGTAATTTTCAAAATTAGTAGTTCGAACTGTTTGGGTATGGACCTGGAGAGTATGACATTACTTTGCAGGCTATCTCTGCAGTAGACTGCAACTCCTCCCCCTTTGGCAGTTCTATCTTGACGGAAGATGTTATAGTTGGGTATGGAAATCTCAGAATTTTTGGTGGCCTTCCTGAGCCAGGATTCAGACACGGCAAGGACATCAGGGTTAGCAGAGTGTGCTAGAGCAGTGAGTAAGACACACTTAGGGAGGAGGCTTCTGATGTTGACATGCATGAAACCAAGGCTTTTTCGATCACAGAAGTCAACAAATGAGGGTGCCTGGGGACATGCAGGGCCTGGGTTTACCTCCACATCACCCGCGGAACAGAGAAGGAGTAGTATGAGGGTGCGGCTGAAGGCTATCAAAACTGGTCGCCTAGGGCGTTGGGGACAGAGAATAAGAGGAGCAGGTTTCTGGGCATGGTAGAATATATTCAGGGCATAATGCGCAAACAGGGGTATGGTGGGGTGCGGGTACAGCGGAGGTAAGCCCAGGCACTGGGTGATGATGAGAGAGGTTGTATCTCTGGACATGCTGGTTGTAATGGGTGAGGTCACCGCATGTGTGGGGGGTGGGACAAAGGAGGTATCAGGGGTATAAAGAGTGGAACTAGGGGCTCCATTGTAAACTAAAACAATGATAACTAACCTGCACAACAGTATACAAGGCATATTGACATTTGAGAGAGACATACAGCAAGGCATACAGTAATCACAGGTGTTGAATTGGGAGAGCTAGCTAAAACAGTAGGTGAGACAACAACAGCTAATCAGCTAGCACAACAACAGCAGGTAGAATGGCGATAGATTAGGCAGAGAGGGTCGGATTAACTACACACAGAGCCTAAGTGCGGCTGGGGCCGACAGATAAAACATAAACAAGCAGAATGGATTACCGTGAATTAATGGACAGTCCAGCCTGCATCAGCTATGTAGCCAAGTGATCAGTGTCCAAGGGGCAGCGGTGGATGGGGCAGGGAAGCTGGACTGGCGAGTGTTATCCAGGTTAGAAAACTAACAATGACTAAATAGCTTGTAGCCAGTTAGCTGGTTAGCTTCTGAAGGTTCTTGAGTGTGTTCTAAAAATGTAAAGATAATAGCGGTTCCGTATCACATTGGGTGAGGCAGGTTACCGGAAGGTATAAACAAATTAAAAATCGAAAAGGGATAGAAAGTAAATATGGGTTCAGTGAGTGTTTGGGACGCGGCGATTCAGATGGTTAGCAGGCCTGTGCTAACAAGCTAACAGTTAGTAGACGGTGCTAAACACGGTAGCAGTTAGCGGACCGGGCTAAACAAGCTAGCAGTTAGCAGGCCGAATTTGCAAGCAAGGAGATAGCAAGGGCTAGAGAGTTAGCCTTTGGGGACGTCGCGATGGGGGGAGTCTGTTTATTCCTCTTCATGCGGTGACATCAATGGACCGGTCGTGGGTCTGGATATTGTAGCCCAGGAGTTCAAAATGTTCCGTTTGCGATGGGAATCCGGGGGTGAAAAATAAAATAAAAGATAGGTCCGTTATGCTCTGGTTAGAGTCGCGTTGTTCGAACTGGCGAGAGCTTTCCGAGCTTAAGGTTAGCTGATGACCGGTTAGCTGACCGGTTAGCTGAAGACCGCTAGCAATGTTTTGCTGAAGCTGGTAGTTAGTTGGGAGCTGGGACCAAAGTAACAAAGCCTACCATCAGTAATACACTACGCCGCCAGGGACTCAAATCCTGCAGTGCCAGACGTGTCCCCCTGCTTAAGCCAGTACATGTCCAGGCCTGTCTGAAGTTTGCTAGAGAGCATTTGGATGATCCAGAAGAAGATTAGGAGAATGTCATATAGTCAGATGAAACCAAAATATCACTTTTTGGTAAAAACTCAACTCGTCGTGTTTGGAGGACAAAGAATACTGAGTTGCATCCAAAGAACACCATACCTACTGTGAAGCATGGGGGTGGAAACATCATGCTTTGGGGCTGTTTTTCTGCAAAGGGACCAGGACAACTGATCCGTGTAAAGGAAAGAATGAATGGGGCCATGTATCGTGAGATTTTGAGTGAAAACCTCCTTCCATCAGCAAGGGCATTGAAGATAAAACGTGGCTGGGTCTTCCAGCATGACAATGATCCCAAACACACCGCCCGGGCAACGAAAGAGTGGCTTCGTAAGAAGCACTTCAAGGTCCTGGAGTGGCCGAGCCAGTCTCCAGATCTCAAACCCATAGAAAATCTTTGGAGGGAGCTGAAAGTCCGTGTTGCCCAGCAACAGCCCCAAAACATCACTGCTCTAGAGGAGATCTGCATGGAGGAATGGGCCAAAATACCAGAAACAGTGTGTGAAAACCTTGTGAAATCTTACAGAAAATGTTTAACCTCTTTAACCTCCCACCATAATTTGCAAATAAATTCATTAAAAATCATTAAAAATCCTACAATGTGGATATATTTTTTTCCCCTCATTTTGTCATATGATGAAAATTACAGGCCTCTCTCATCTTTTTAAGTGGGAGAACTTGCACAATTGGTGGCTGACTAAATACTTTTTTGCCCCACTGTATATAAAAAAATGTCAAAAGCATTTTGAAATGGCGTTGTGCACTCAAGCATGTCTAAAGGCTGTAAAGGTGACCTCTGACCCTCCTCTCCTTCCCTCCAGACTCCCTGCAGCTCTCTGTCTCTGAAGAGGAGGATCCCCCTGAGCAGCAGCACTGTGAGCAGGAGGGGAGCCCCAGTCTGGGACAGAAGGGCCCAGAGACCAAACAGATTAAAGAGGAACAGGAGGAAGTCAGGACCAGTCAGGAGGAAGAGCAGCGTCAAGGGCTCTTTGATACCAAAGACTCCATATTCACTCCTTCCTGTGTGAAAAGTGAATGTGATCTGGAGAACCCATGTCAAGAAGCCGTACTAGCTGAACACCCAACTCTCAGTCCACTGAAAACGTCTAAACTACAGTTGTTGAGTGTGTTGTTAAATCAATGTTTAACGGCATCTGCTGCTGTGGATATTTTCGGGGCAGTTGAGAAAACGGTAGTGGAGTACCAGGAGGAGAATGATCGGCTACGGAGACTGCTGCGGATCACACCAGAGATACAACTATGTAGAATAGGTTCGTATGTAGATCTACTGATAGTTAGATATAGTTCTAGTAAATTAATAAACTGTTTAGGCTTTGTGATGTAAGCATTTTAATTTATTTTTTATTTTTTACGTTGAATGGATGATAATAGCCACGACATGTCAATGCTTGGACAACCTAGGGTTCAAAGGTTAAGGGGGGGTTTAATGGAAAGATATGTCCAGGTTTAGGGGGGGTTTAATGGAAAGATATGTCCAGGTTTAGGGGGGGTTTAATGGAAAGATATGTCCAGGTTTAGGGGGGGTTTAATGGAAAGAGATTTCCATGTTAAGGGGGGGTTTAATGGAAAGAGATTTCCATGTTAAGGGGGGGTTTAATGGAAAGAGATTTCCATGTTAAGGGGGGGTTTAATGGAAAGATATGTCCAGGTTTAGGGGGGGGTTAATGGAAAGAGATTTCCATGTTAAGGGGGGGTTTAATGGAAAGAGATTTCCATGTTAAGGGGGGGTTTAATGGAAAGAGATTTCCATGTTAAGGGGGGGTTTAATGGAAAGAGATTTCCATGTTAAGGGGGGGTTTAATGGAAAGATATGTCCAGGTTTAGGGGGGGGTTAATGGAAAGATATGTCCAGGTTTAGGGGGGGTTTAATGGAAAGATATGTCCAGGTTTAGGGGGGGTTTAATGGAAAGATATGTCCAGGTTTAGGGGGGGTTTAATGGAAAGATATGTCCAATTACAAAAACCTATATGTTCCCTGACGAATGTTGAGTAAAATTATATTTTAACTTTCCCGGTCTTTATTTTGATTATTTAAATTTAATCTTTTTATTATTTCATTTCTAACTCCAGTGCTACATGGGAGATATTCAACATCCCTTTTGATAGCCGAGGACGATGATTTGGTCAAGTGTTAAACGTTTTTAATCGACAAACAAGTTGATCCTTGATTGTGACAGTTTTGTAAACCTTGAACCCTCAACTTAATGATCATCTAAAAATAACTTTACAAATTGAAAAAGATACACTTACTGTTCGCTGTTTTAAAAAAACAGATTTTCACGGAGTTTCTTCTTTGTATTCTCTCCCGAGTTTCCATTAGCGCAGGAAGTGTCGTAATTCAGGGTACCGTGCAACTCAAAACACCTCTGTGGTAATGTTTTATATTTGTCCAATTATTTTGCGGTGCACAGGAGGATGGTGGCACCTTAATTGGGGAGGATGGTAATGGCTGAAGTGGAATTAGTGAAATATCAAATAAATCATGGTCTCCATGGTGTTTGATGCCATTCCATGTGCTCCGTTCCGGACATTATTATGAGCCGTCCTCCCCTCAACCGCCTCCTGTGGTACGGTGATATGAAAGTACAGTTTCTAAGGTTTTCAAAATAGTTGTTGTTAAAAAACAGCCGGTTTCAGTCAGCTGATTCTAGTCATTCCTTCTGGTTTGTTCTAGTCAAGCAGCTGACGAGCCCGGGCGCGCACGTGTGTCCTAGTGCACCATCGTGCGCATGTTGATTTCTGTCTATCCACATCAGACGCGATCAGGACATGCAGGTTGAAATATAAAAATGAACTCTGAACCAACTGTATTAATTTGGGAACAGGTTCGAAAAACATGAAACATTCATGGACATTTAGCTAGCTACGGTTTCTAGCTAATTTGTCCTGGGGCGGCAGGGTAGCCTAGTGGTTAGAGCGTTGGACTAGTAACCGGAAGGTTGCAAGTTCAAACCCCCTGAGCTGACAAGGTACAAAATCTGTCATTCTGCCCCTGAACAGGCAGTTAACCCACTAGGCCGTCATTGAAAATAAGAATTTGTTCTTAACTGACTGTTCTTGCTGGCCTAGTAAAATAAAATAAATAAATAAATATAAACATTGGGTTGTTATTTTACCTGAAATGCACAAGGGCCTTTTTTTCTGGATCTTTGTAGAATTTTGAGTCACACAAAATCGTGTTTTTCTCAACTCCGACAATTAATCCACAGATAAAAGGGGAAAGCTAATTTGTTTCTAGTAATCTCTCCTCCTTCGGTCTTCTAGTAATCTCCCCTCCTTCGGTCTTCTAGTAATCTCTCCTCCTTGGTCTTCTAGTAATCTCTCCTCCTTCGGTCTTCTAGTAATCTCTCCTCCTTCGGTCTTCTAGTAATCTCTCCTCCTTCGGTCTTCTAGTAATCTCTCCTCCTTCGGTCTTCTAGTAATCTCTCCTCCTTCGGTCTTCTAGTAATCTCTCCTCCTTCGGTCTTCTAGTAATCTCTCCTCCTTCGGTCTTCTAGTAATCTCTCCTCCTTCGGTCTTCTTCGTCTGTGTACTTTTGGCGGTTGGCAACCAACTTTAAAGTGTGTTAGCATCACCAACTGGACTGGAATGTGGGCCTCAGTTCATCTTTCAATCTCCGACGTGGGTATATGCTCTTAAAAACCAACGAGGAGATGGGAGAGGCGGGACTTGGAGTGCGTGAAGCGTAAAAATAGAACCAAGTTATATTGTAGCGCCTGGCTACGCAGATGCGCGAGAGCAGTTTGGATGAAATGATTGAATAACATGTATGTGTACATTTATTTTGCAACGCTCGTGCACACAACGTGGGCAGTGTGGTCATCATGTTAGTCTCCCAAAAGAAGACCACCAATTTCATTAAGTTCTTACTGGTCAAGGTCACACCAGTCAGTATTATGTAAGCCTATCAGCAGTCAATATTCCCAGGATGTTCATTGTAGGACCCCAGCAAGAGCATACCAAAAACAGTACAGTATGAAGATAGGCAGAAACTGCTTCTCCAATAGAAATCCCCGATCACACTTGTAGGTGACGTTGGCTAGCTATGCTCAAGCGTAGACCCAATGACGTGTTTCTAACGGTCATCTCTTGACAAACTGTGTAGGCCGTCCAATCAAAAGGCACTCCTTCGATATACAGTGCCTTGCGAAAGTATTCGGCCCCCTTGAACTTTGCGACCTTTTGCCACATTTCAGGCTTCAAACATAAAGATATAAAACTGTATTTTTTTGTTAAGAATCAACAACAAGTGGGACACAATCATGAAGTGGAACGACATTTATTGGATATTTCAAACTTTTTTAACAAATCAAAAACTGAAAAATTGAGCGTGCAAAATTATTCAGCCCCCTTAAGTTAATACTTTGTAGCGCCACCTTTTGCTGCGATTACAGCTGTAAGTCGCTTGGGGTATGTCTCTATCAGTTTTGCACATCGAGAGACTGACATTTTAACCCATTCCTCCTTGCAAAACAGCTCGAGCTCAGTGAGGTTGGATGGAGAGCATTTGTGAACAGCAGTTTTCAGTTCTTTCCACAGATTCTCGATTGGATTCAGGTCTGGACTTTGACTTGGCCATTCTAACACCTGGATATGTTTATTTTTGAACCATTCCATTGTAGATTTTGCTTTATGTTTTGGATCATTGTCTTGTTGGAAGACAAATCTCTGTCCCAGTCTCAGGTCTTTTGCAGACTCCATCAGGTTTTCTTCCAGAATGGTCCTGTATTTGGCTCCATCCATCTTTCCATCAATTTTAACCATCTTCCCTGTCCCTGCTGAAGAAAAGCAGGCCCAAACCATGATGCTGCCACCACCATGTTTGACAGTGGGGATGGTGTGTTCAGTTGTGTTGCTTTTACGCCAAACATAACGTTTTGCATTGTTGCCAAAAAGTTCCATTTTGGTTTCATCTGACCAGAGCACCTTCTTCCACATGTTTGGTGTGTCTCCCAGGTGGCTTGTGGCAAACTTTAAACGACACTTTTTATGGATATCTTTAAGAAATGGCTTTCTTCTTGCCACTCTTCCATAAAGGCCAGATTTGTGCAATATACGACTGATTGTTGTCCAATGGACAGAGTCTCCCACCTCAGCTGTAGATCTCTGCAGTTCATCCAGAGTGATCATGGGCCTCTTGGCTGCATCTCTGATTAGTCTTCTTCTTGTATGAGCTGAAAGTTTAGAGGGACGGCCAGGTCTTGGTAGATTTGCAGTGGTCTGATACTCCTTCCATTTCAATATTATCGCTTGCACAGTGCTCCTTGGGATGTTTAAAGCTTGGGAAATCTTTTTGTATCCAAATCCGGCTTTAAACTTCTTCACAACAGTATCTCGGACCTGCCTGGTGTGTTCCTTGTTCTTCATGATGCTCTCTGCGCTTTTAACGGACCTCTGAGACTATCACAGTGCAGTTGCATTTATACGGAGACTTGATTACACACAGGTGGATTGTATTTATCATCATTAGTCATTTAGGTCAACATTGGATCATTCAGAGATCCTCACTGAACTTCTGGAGAAAGTTAATTTTGCACGCCCAATTTTTCAGTCTTTGATTTGTTAAAAAAGTTTGAAATATCCAATAAATGTCGTTCCACTTCATGATTGTATCCCACTTGTTGTTGATTCTTCACAAAAAAATACAGTTTTATATCTTTATGTTTGAAGCCTGAAATGTGGCAAAGTTCAAGGGGGCCGAATACTTTCGCAAGGCACTGTATAAAGTTGTTTTTGACGAAAATTAACACGTGTCAGTTAGTCACTTTCACGAGGTTGGAGTAGTAACACGTTCAAGTACTTTAAGACATTGGCTCCAATCTAGGCTGTGCCTTTTAGATTTCAAGAAAATGAACAACTAAGGAAGAATTTTTCACTTCTCTCATATTGACTTCTCAAACCCCTGCTTGGTTTGTTTCGCAAGCGATCCCAGAAGTCGTGTGATGTTGCGTCTCTGGGTTTAGAAACTCGGTGAGCATATCACAGACAGAAAGAGAAACCCAGACTAGTCGTTGGGCCTGTCCGGGGGTATCGTCGGACGGGGCCACAGTGTCCCCCGACCCACCCCTGTCTCATTCTCCAGTATCTATGCTAAAATAGTCTATGTGCCTAGGGGGCTAGGGTCAGTCTGTTATATCTGGTGTAATTGTCCTGTTTTATTTGGTATCCTGTGTGAATTTAAGTATGCTCCTCTAATTCTCTCTCCATCTCCCTCCCGGAGGACCTGAGCCCTAGGGTCATGCCTCAGGACTATCCGGCATGATGACTCCTGGATGTCCCAGTCCACCTGGTCGTGCTGCTGCTCCAGTTTAAATTTTTCTTCCTGTGGCTAGGGAACCCTGACCTGTTCACCGGATGTGCTACCTTGTCCCAGACGTGCTGTTTTCGACTCTCGCACCGCACCTGCTGTCTCAAGCTCAGAATGCTTGGCTATGAAAAGCCAACTGTCATTTACTCCTGAGGTTGACCTGTTGCACCCTTAACAATCACTGGGATTATTATTTGACCCTGGTGGTCACCAGTGAACGTTTGAACATCTTGAAGAACAATCTGGCCTTAAATGGCCATGTATTCTTATAATCTCCACCCGGCACAGCCAGAAGAGGACTGGCCTCCCCTCAGACCCTGGTTCCTCTCTAGATTTCTTCCTAGGTTCCTACCTTTCTAGGGAATTTTTCATAGCCACTGTGCTACTACAGCTGCATGCTGTTTGTGGTTTTAGGCTGGGTTTCTGTATAGCACTTTGTGACATCTGCTGATGTAAAAAGGGCTTTAAAAATACATTTGATTGATTGATTGACTTCACAGAGGAGGCGTTCCCTAACGGAAATTTGCGAATACATTCTACAACGCGCCAATAGGATCTCGCTAGCTCGTGCGTGGCTCTGCCCCCCTGCTTGCTTGTTCTGACCCTATGCTTAATTTGCTCCCACTAGTGATGAGGAAACAAAGCATCCTTAAGGTTTTCCAGCCAAATGTGCCGAAAATAGGTAAATTATTTGAGGTTTTGATCAACCGTGTACAGTAGTGGCACCTGCTGGTGATTTTTTTTTAGAGCAGCCAAATTATTTAAAAAAAATATTGTTACCCCTTTTTCTCCCCAATTTCGTGGTATCCAATTGGTAGTTAGTCTTGTCCCATCGCTGCAACTCACATATGGACTTGGTAGAGGTGAAGGTCGAGAGCCGTGTGTCCTCCGAAACACAACCCAATCAAGTCGCACTGCTTTTTGACACAATGCCAGCTTAACCCGAAAGCCAGCCGTGTCAGAGAATACACCATACACCTGGCTACCGTGTCAGTGTGCACTGCGCCCGGCCCGCCACAGGAGTCGCTAATGCGCGATGGGACAAGGACATCCAATGCTGGGCGAATTGTGCACCGCCCCATGGATCTCCCGGTCGCGGTCTGCTGCGACAGAGCCTGGATCTCTAGTGACACAGCTAGCACTGCGATGCAGTGTCTTAGACCACTGTGCCACTCGGGAGGCCTGAGCAGACAAATTATTATCTATGACGTACCCGTAAGGTGTTCGCTGCGTAGCCTTTTTTTTATTCTACCAAACCAATCAGGTGGTCGTTCGAGGAAACGAAGCTTTAGACGTCATTGATCACGTGCTTCTGATAAAGTGATACAAGCATGAGCACACCGCTTCGAAGTACTCCGCTATTGCCTCAATCACACCTACAGCGTCATCGCGCAAAATGTTACGCGGCATCATCTGGATATGTATTTAGCAAAAAGTTCAACGTTCACCTTCTGCTGCCATTTCTGTCAAGCCATCTACGGCATACTATTAGATGGATATGTTCGATAAATCCAACGTGTTCACCACACAGAACGCACCGCAACTGCCTCTTCAACGCAATGCTGCAAGGCAAACGCAGCGTTTCAGTGGAAATGAATGTACATCTGGTGTACCAAAACGGCAATGAAGCTTACGGTGTGATCGAGGGCGTTTGTCTCCGGCATCAAACGTAACATCACTAGCTCCCACTGTAAACGACACAGGTGAACTATTTTAGGGTTAGTTAGTTAGTTAGAATTATCTTTGAGCAGTGCTGATATGAGAAATGTGCTTTCTGGAAAGGGAGGGATACCTAGTCAGTTGTACAACTAAATGTATTCAACTGAAATGTGCTTTCTGGAAAGGGAGGGATACCTAGTCAGTTGTACAACTAAATGTATTCAGCTGAAATGTGTTTTCCCCTTTCTATTTCTCTCCTGACAGCCACTACATGTTCCCTCTCCTGCTACTACGTGTCCTTCTGATGTCACATACCCCTGCTGTTGTTTTTTTAAGCAGCTTAACTTCAGTTCCAAGATATCTTTTGTCTTGTGGGTTTGGAGCCAAGGAGCATCTGTTGTAAATAAGTATACTGTGTTGAGCTCGTTGTGGCCCTGCTACACTACAGACATTGAGGGAATGCTTCCTTTGAAATCAATGGGATTATGCTGAGCCGTGGGGTATTGGTCAAAGGCCCACATGTCTTGGTTCGAAAGCGGGGAGGGAGGAGATCCCTTCTCAAATGGAACAGTCATTTGTGCTGCTTGGTCATGTTGTCAACAAGGTAGCATGGTGCATCGTCCAGAAACATACAACATATTTTTTTGTTTACCATCAAATAAATGTTTTGAATTTTCTTAGTATTTTCCATTTTTTGAAGAAAGATAAAGCGTTTTTAATCAAAAACCAAATCCCTTCGGCATGGGAAAACACAAGACTCCTGCTAATTACTACACGTGCTTAATTACATCACTTTTGTTTTGAGACAATTTAGCCATGGAATTTGAACAGGGAACCTGGGCTCAACCCAGGGAGGAAGCCCGGTTCCAAATGGAATGCGTTCAACTTTCTGCCGAAGAAAAACACGCCTGCCCGGGGCAGGATTAATCAAACCCCTCAATGAAAGATGATGAAAGCTAATGTGGCGTCACGCCACGCCCAACGGCAGCGTCCAAACGGAAGAATCGACGAGGTTCCATTTTGGAAGGCTGACAGGCACCTTCATGCTATCTTGTAAATTGAAATAATGAGAAATAAAGTTAATTTAGGTTGCATTATGGTCTCCACTAGACACCACTGGCTATTTTACTAGACTTGATGGAAGTCAAGAAGATACTAACTAGTAGAAACTCTAGGTGACGTTGACAGTGTTCACAATGTAAACAAAAAGAAACGTGTAATTAGAGGATTATTTAGTACAGGGATCATCAACTAGATTAATCCGCGGGCTGATCATTTTTCTTGAGCAGATGGGATCCGGAACATAATTGCAAATAATAACCCCAAACAGATATAATATTTGACTTAAAACATAATCATTTCAGACTTTGTTTACATTTGTATTTGATCACCTGTCTTTCTGTTATGAGTTGGACATACTTGGGAACAGATTTGAATCACTTGGAGCTGATTTCCTGGTGTTTTTACAGTCTTCAATGTCCAACAAATAATTTACACAAAAAAACTTGTGGGGGGGGGGGTCAAATAAAAACCACCAAATTCGACACAGTGCGCTGCCAGTTCGTGAACCCTGATTTAGTACAACCACTAGCAACAATATAAGAGTACTTGCTAAAAACTGGACCAAAGCTATTGTACTGACACATAACGGATGATTATGGTACAGGAGAGGGAATTAGAATAGCAAAGTTTTCCCCCTCGTTCTCAAAACAATACGCTCTGTGTCGCTGGTAGAACGCGATGTTGCTGGCATTGTAACGCGATGCTTATAGTTGATCTAAAGCGTTAGCTAGCTCACACACTCCCGTTAGCGTTAACATGTGTATTAAGAATGAATGGGCAGTTAGCAAGCTGGTTAGCGATGTTAGCCGTTTCCTTTAATTAAACCCCCCGTAACCTGGACATCTCTTCCCATTAAACCCTCCTTAACCCGGACATCTCTTCCCATTAAACCCTCCTTAACCATTAAACCCTCCTTAACCCATTAAATCCCCTTAACCAGGACATCCACCTCATCCCTGTTCTGATCAGACATGAAATTAAAAGTCATAGAGATCTATAATTCATGATTGATTCCAAATTCTGTTATAAATAACATCTGCTCCTCCTCTCCTTCCCTCCAGACTCCCTGCAGCTCTCTGTCTCTGAAGAGGAGGTTCCCCCTGAGCAGCAGCACTGTGAGCAGGAGTGGAGCCCCAGTCTGGGGCAGGAGGACCCAGAGACCAAACATATTAAAGAGGAACAGGAGGAAGTCAGGACCAGTCAGGAGGAAGAGCAGCTTCAAGATCTGGAGCCTGATATCATAGAGTTCAATTTCACCCCTTCCTGTGTGAAAAGTGAATGTGATCAGGAGGAACCACTTTGGTCCTTGACTCTTCCCCAAACCCAGCCTGTGGAGAACAGAGAGAGAGACTCTAAACCAGTGGATCTCAAATCTTTTGTCCATGTGACCCACTTAAATGGTCTTGACCTTCCAGATAATGACAGCAATACCTCAAGCCACAGTACAGCCGTAAGCAGCGACACAGTGGGACTTGACAGCAGTCCACCATTGAAGAAACACTGTTCCAAACCCAGCACCACATCTATAAAAACTCACCACTGCCATGACTGTGGTGCAACATTTGCTCTGAAAGCTGACCTGCAGAGACATGTGACTCTCACCAAGAAGAGACTCAGTGAATGTAGATTATGCAGAAAACGCTACAACTCCACCTGTAAACTGAAGGCCCATGTCCGACGCTGTCACAGTGGGAAACACTGCACATGCCCTGTTTGTGGAAAGACCTTCAAATACAAAGGCTATCTTTCCAAGCACTTAAGGATTCACACAGGAGAGAAACCATTCAACTGTGGTGACTGTGGGAAAAGCTTCACTCAGAAGGGGAACCTAACCGAACATGTACTGACTCACACGGGAGAGAAACCATTTAGCTGTGGTGACTGTGGGAAAAGCTTCAGTCTCAAGAAGACACTAACGGATCATATACGAACTCACACAGGAGAGAAACCATTCAGCTGTGGTGACTGTGGGAAAAGCTTCAATAAGAAGGGACACCTTTCCGTGCATCAACTGACTCACACAGGTGAGAAACCTTTTAGCTGTGGTGACTGTGGGAAAAGCTTCAGTCAGAAGGGGAATCTAAGCATTCATAAACTGACTCACATAGGAGAGAAACCTTTTACCTGTGGAGAATGCGGGAAAAGCTTTGGGCTCAAGCGACACCTAACCATGCATAAACTGACTCACACAGGAGAGAAACCATTTAGCTGTGGAGACTGTGGGAAAAGCTTTAATCGCAAGGAGGTCTTAACCATGCATATACGGACTCACACAGGAGAGAAACCATTTATCTGTGGTGACTGTGGGAGGAGCTTCAGGCATAAAGGGTCCCTTAAGATACATATATTGTCTCACACAGGAGAGAAACCGTTCAGCTGTGGTGACTGTGGGAAAAGCTTCAATCAAAGGGGTAACCTAAACATGCATATACGGACTCACACCAGAGATAATTCATTTTGCTGTGGAGAATGTGGGAAAACCTTCAATCAGAGGGGGAACTTAACCACACATATACAAACTCACACCAGAGATAATTCATTTCGATGTGGTGACTGTGGGCAAAGCTTCAATGAGAAGGGACACCTAACTGAACATATACGGACTCACACAGGAGAGAAACCATACAGGTGTGGTGACTGTGGGAAAAGCTTCATTCAGAAGGCGGACCTAAGGAGGCATATACTGACTCACACAGGAGAGAAACCCCATGGCTGCTTCGTCTGTGGTAAAGGATTCACTCAGAAGTCTCATCTGCTGAGGCATGTGGATAAAATCCACAAAGGAAGAAAACAGGACAGAAACTGAAAGAACATTAGGACATAGAGATTGTCTGTCAGGTAAGTGAATAAAAGGGCAGGATGTGGACAAATATCTTAGGAAGCAACAGCGATATGGCCCTCATCAAATATGCAGACGACATGGCTCTGGTTGCTTGCCTGGAGGTCAAGTCCATCTCCAGCTACTCCCAGTTCATTGACTGCCTCTTGACGTGGTTTGACAATATCTTAGGAGCTCAGTCTGGGTCTCAACTTACTATTAAGACTCAGAATAGTAGAATACACCAGGTCCAATTTAGACATTTGGTTGTGCATCAGCACTTTGTCACTGACAGTCACTCAATTAGCGATTTTAGATTGGAAGTTAGTCTAGCCAGCTATCTAACCTTAGTAGTAATCACTGCTGAATACCGACTGGGCAGGGAATGTGCCCAGGGGCCCATATTAACATGGAATAAGTCATTACGGCAGGGGGGTGGCAGGTAGCCTTGGGCCAGTAACCAAAAGGTTGCTAGATCGAATCCCTGAGCTGACAAGGCAGTTTTAACCCACTGTCCCTAGGCCGTAATTGCAAATAAGAATTTGTTCTTAACCGACTAACCTTAAATAAATGTTAAATTAAAAAGGACAAAATTACAAAATGTGTAGAATTGCAGGAAATTAATTTTAAAACATACATTTCTCTTCACCATCAGAGGGGTACTCAAATGTTTCACCGCGAGGTGGGGGGCACCCCAACCAAATCTCTCAGGGCCCCAAAAGGCGGGAGCCGGCCTTGGATTTACTTTTGTAAAACACATTTATTTGGTTTGAATGATGATCAAACACTACAGATTAAGATTCCTTTATTGTCCAATTGTACAGTTCCAAATTCAACTCCCGCTTCCATGTCAACCCCTCCTAAAGAGACGCATTCAGAAAGTATTCAGACCCCTTAACTTTTTACTTATCAATCTCCCCTACACACGATACCCCATAATGACAAAGCAACAAAAACATTTTTATATATTTTTTTACTTAAATATTATAATTATTTTTGCAAATTCATTAAAAATAAAAAACAGATACCGTATTTACATAAGTATTCAGACCCTTTGCTATGAGGAGACTCGAAATTGAGCTCAGGTGCATCCTGTTTCAATTGATCATCCTTGAGATGTTACTACAACTTGATTGGAGTCCACCTGTGGTAAATTCAATTGATTGGACACGACGGAAGCCACTCCTCAGTAAAAGGCACATGACGGCCCGCTTGGAGTTTGCCAAAGGGCACCTAAAGGACTCTCAAACCATGAGAAACAAGATTCTCTGGTCTGATGAAACAGATATTGAACTCTTTGGCATGAATGTCATGCGTCACGTCTGGAGGAAACCTGGAACCATCGCTACGGTGAAGCATGGTGGTGGCAGCATCATGCTGTGGGGATGTTTTTCAGAGGCAGGGACTGGGAGACTAGTCAGGATCAAGGAAAAGATGAACGGAGAAAAATACAGAGATCTTTGATGAAAACCTGCTCCAGAGTGCTCAGGTCCTCAGACTGGGGCAAAGGTTCACCTTCTAACAGGACAACGACCCTAAGCACTCAGCCAAGATAACGCAGGAGTGGCTTCGGGACAAGTCTCTGAATGTCCTTGAGTGGCCCAGCCAGAGCCCGGACTTGAACCCGATCCAACATCTCTGGAGAGACCTGAAAATAGCTGTGCAGCGACGGTCCCTATCCAATCTGACAGAGCTTGAGTGGATCTTCAGAGAAGAATGGGATAAACTCCCCAAATACAGGTGTGCAAAGCTTGTACCTATATATCCAAGAAGACTCAAGGCTGTAATCGCTGCCAAAGGTGCTTCAACAAAGTAGAGTAAAGGGTCTGAATACTTATGTAAATGTGATGTTTCCATTTATTTGTAATCAATTTGCTAAAATGTCTAAAAACCTGTTTTTGCTTTTTTATTATGGGGTATTGTGATGTCATTATGGGGTATTGTGATGTCATTATGTGGTATTGTGATGTCATTATGGGGTATTGTGTGTAGATTGATGAGGGGGAAAAAAGGATTTAATTCATTTTAGAATAAGGCTGTAACGTAACAATGTGGAAAAGACGAGGGTTCTGAATAATTTCAGAATTCGTTGTATATAGGAGGTTGGAGCAGGGGGCTGCCATACTATGACTCCTGTGAAGCAGGAGGGCAGCAGGTATGGCATCTCGGATTTGATAGCAGCAACCACTCACTTCTTTGGATTGGAACCCTCCGTTTGCCTCTTAAACGCTAGGCTACCTACCGCCTGTTGATGGACAGTATTGTAGAAAATAAGGCACTGGACCACAGCCATATATACTGAACAAAAATATAAATGCAGTGTTTCATGCACTGAAATAAAATATCCCAGAAAATGTTCCATACGCACAAAAAGCTTATTTCTCTCAAATGTTGTGCACAAATGTGTTTACATCCCTGTTAGTGAGCATTTCTCCTTTGTCAATATAATCCACGTACCTGACAGGTGTGGCATATCAAGAAGCTGAATAAAACAGCACGATCATTACACAGGTGCACCTTGTGCCGGGGACAAAAAGGCCCCTTTAAAATATGCAGTTTTGTCACACAAAAACAATGCCACAGATGTCTCAAATTTTGCCAGATAATTAAAAGTTAAGCTGCCTCCAACGTTGTTTTTAGAGATTATGGCAATGAGTGCAACCGGCCTCAGAACAGACAGACCACGTGTAACCATGCCAGCCCCGGACCTTCCTGTGGGATCGTCTGTGGGGCAGGGGGGTGCTTTAAGCAGCTGCATATTATCAAGATATTAAAGTGTCCACTACAAAAAGGTAAACAATAGGCCTATAACAAATGCAGCACATTGGCATTCATTTTTCACATGTAAATGACACTTTTCAGTAGTGCTCAAAGCATGCCATTCCATGAGGGCAGCATTTTCTTTTTCAACTCGAATCAATGAGCCCAATCAGTCCTCCGTGACAACAAAATCATAAACAGCAGAGTAATGCTGGCTAATAAGTCCTTAGTTGTGGTGGTTATGCTCAGGTAAAACCATTTGGATAATCTATTCTTCCATATTTCCAATTCCTGTTCTTGAAGATCAAGGGGTATAACATTTATAGGAATGACTGGAATTCTGATAGACTTTGGTTTTTAATGTAAAGATATAATTTAATCATATTATTATATGTAGTAGAAAGTAATGGGCTAGAGGAAACCTATATAACCAACCCATAAAGTACAATTTAACATCCATATATAAATATACAGTGCATTGCGAAAGTATTCGGCCCCCTTGAACTTTGCGACCTTTTGCCACATTTCAGGCTTCAAACATAAAAATATAAAACTGTATTTTTTTGTGAAGAATCAACAACAAGTGGGACACAGTCATGAAGTGGAACGACATTTATTGGATATTTCAAACTTTTTTAACAAATCAAAAACTGAAAAATTGGGCGTGCAAAATTATTCAGCCCCTTTACTTTCAGTGTAGCAAACTCTCTCCAGAAGTTCAGTGAGGATCTCTGAATGATCCAATTTTGACCTAAATGACTAATGATGATAAATACAATCCACCTGTGTGTAATCAAGTCTCCGTATAAATGCACCTGCACTGTGATAGTCTCAGAGGTCCGTTAAAAGCGCAGAGAGCATCATGAAGAACAAGGAACACACCAGGCAGGTCCGAGATACTGTTGTGAAGAAGTTTAAAGCCGGATTTGGATACAAAAATATTTCCCAAGCTTTAAACATCCCAAGGAGCACTGTGCAAGCGATAATATTGAAATGGAAGGAGTATCAGACCACTTCAAATCTACCAAGACCTGGCCGTCCCTCTAAACTTTCAGCTCATACAAGGAGAAGACTAATCAGAGATGCAGCCAAGAGGCCCATGATCACTCTGGATGAACTGCAGAGATCTACAGCTGAGGTGGGAGACTCTGTCCATAGGACAACAATCAGTCGTATATTGCACAAATCTGGCCTTTATGGAAGAGTGGCAAGAAGAAAGCCATTTCTTAAAGATATCCATAAAAAGTGTTGTTTAAAGTTTGCCACAAGCCACCTGGGAGACACACCAAACATGTGGAAGAAGGTGCTCTGGTCAGATGAAACCAAAATGGAACTTTTTGGCAACAATGCAAAACGTTATGTTTGGCGTTAAAGCAACACAGCTCATCACCCTAAACACACCATACCCACTGTCAAACATGGTGGTGGCAGCATCATGGTTTGGGCCTGCTTTTCTTCAGCAGGGACAGGGAAGATGGTTAAAATTGATGGGAAGATGGATGGAGCCAAATACAGGACCATTCTGGAAGAAAACCTGATGGAGTCTGCAAAAGACCTGAGACTGGGACGGAGATTTGTCTTCCAACAAGACAATGATCCAAAACATAAAGCAAAATCTACAATGGAATGGTTCAAAAATAAACATATCCAGGTGTTAGAATGGCCAAGTCAAAGTCCAGACCTGAATCCAATCGAGAATCTGTGGAAAGAACTGAAAACTGCTGTTCACAAATGCTCTCCATCCAACCTCACTGAGCTCGAGCTGTTTTGCAAGGAGGAATGGGGAAAAATGTCAGTCTCCCGATGTGCAAAACTGATAGACATACCCCAAGCGACTTACAGCTTTAATCGTAGCAAAAGGTGGCGCTACAAAGTATTAACTTAAGGGGGCTGAATAATTTTGCACGCCCAATTTTTCAGTTTTTGATTTGTTAGAAAAGTTTGAAATATCCAATAAATGTCGTTCCACTTCATGATTGTGTCGCACTTGTTGTTGATTCTTCACAAAAAAATACAGTTTTATATCTTTATGTTTGAAGCCTGAAATGTGGCAAAAGGTCGCAAAGTTCAAGGGGGCCGAATACTTTCGCAAGGCACTGTATATATAATGGCCAGCTATGTAAACGTTAACATTGATTGATCTTGCAATAAATGTCATTCAATTAGTAACATACATGTTTTTGTATTATTTTAATGCCTCTTAAGGGGGAAGTAATCTAAATGTAATCAGATTACGTTACTGAGTTTGGGGTAATCCAAAAGTTACACTACCGATTACAATTTTGGACAGGTAACTAGTAACTGCAACGGATTACATTTAGAAAGGAACCCACCCAACCCTGAGCATACGGTATAGATAATATCCACAAAGAGAGAAAAACAGACCACAGAAATAACGCCTTTAGTCAGAAGAATAAAAAGACAACGTGAACAACACTGTCTGAAAGGAAAGTAACTCCAGACCATTCATACTGTGGGTCTCAGATAAATACATATACTGTACCACGGACTTAATGTTGTAAAACAGTGTATGTAAATAAAGTTTGATTTGATTTGAATGATGACGTAATGATCAAACCGTACAGAGTATTGTAGGAAATTCACAGTTCTGCTGTTCAAAGTCTGTTTAATTTTCCCCTTCATTAGAAACAGCAATATCTGGTCATTTGATTTAGGTCAGGCTGATGTAATTGATACATGAAATGAAATGAAAAACAATTCCAGAAAAGGTATCCTTGCATTTATCCAAGAGTATTTCTCATAAATTCTGACCTAATGCTGCTCATTCATCATGTTGATTTAATCTTGTATGGAGTAATGATAAACTGTTGCCTCCTGGGGAAGAATAGATTCTCCCAGATCATCCTATACTTATGATAACCACTATTTGTCTACATGTAGTCGTCGTTTTCCTTTACTACTGGTCTGTAGGCTGCCTTGCACAGTAAACTCCCATCCAGCTGGCGGCCCTGTTGTGTTTCTGGGTTCGTCACCAACTAGAACGTCCCAAGATTCCTTGACTAGAACACGGAAGTAGGATTGGAAACGAGTTTTTATTGTTCCTTGTGTGCAGTAAAGAAAGACATACTTACTAAACTAAATAGGCTACCCATCTCTAATTTTATTAAAATGTCTAAACTACAGATGTTGTGTGTGTTTTTAAATGAGCGTTTATCGGCGGCTGCTGTGGATATTTTTGGTGCAGTTGAGAAAACGGTAGTGGAGTACCAGGAGGAGAATGATCGGCTACGGAGACTGCTGCGGAGGACACCAGAGATACAACTATGTCGAATAGGTTCGTATGTAGATACTGATAGCTAGCTATAGTTATACTTTATTGATAAACTGTTAACTGATCACCACTTCATACACGTTTAAGAAGTTGTTTTTAAACCTACCGTGCATGGATAAAAACATTGTCATAAAAACAGGAAGTTATTTTAATTTATACTGAGAAGTAATTGAAAATGGATTCTAGTTTTTAATTATTGAATTGGCATTATAGTTAGCCTGGTCTTGAATTTACTGGCTTAAAAATTCAAATAGACCACAACCCTGATGTCTAAAGCCTGTATAGAGTCCCACAGTGGGGGTGTAATAATACCCATAAAACCTAGTGCTCAAACAGGGTTCCAATCGTTTTCCCACCATTCATTTTTCCCATAGGGGATTTTAGAAGACGTAACATTTGGACTGCGTTTCCTGTTGGCTTACCCCGGTGTGACGGTTTGATAACCATGTATATCTCTCTCTGACAAGGTGACTTTTAGCAATATTTTCTTCAGTGGCGGTCGGTGCTGTTTTTTTATGAGCACGGCCTTATTTCTATTAGCATATTGGATGACTGTCATTCATATTCCATTCGCCCAGCTCAATGTAACATTGATAGGTTTAGGTTACTACATGATACTCACATTTTCCCTATAGCCATCATGAGGTTGCTACAACCTACCCTATGAATGAAAGTTTACAACATAGATGCATTCACAGGTTGAGAAACATTTTAGGTGACAGACAGCGACACATTTAATACCGCCATGCAGACTCTTGCCTGCATCTAACTGATCTAGGGTGTAATTACTAATCCAACAGTTGGATCGCCATGTCCAGCAAGCTAACATAGCATCCATTTTTGTTTAAGTAGGCTAAACTAGCTAGCTGCATTCGCTAGCTAAGTAAGTGAAAGTGGAAGTGTTAAAAAAATATTAATTATAGCTTTCTCTCGCTCTTCATTTAAGAAATGAATTTGTTCAAAAGTGATCAACTATTGTCTTTCTCTCTTTGAGTCAACTACTCACCACATGTTATGCAGTGCTAGCTAGCTGTAGCTTATGCTTTCAGTACTAGTTTAATTATCTGATCCTATGAGTGTGTGGACAACATGTCAGTTCATGCTGCTAGAGCTCTGATAGGTTGGAGGATGTCGTCCCGAAGTTGTCCTAATTACTGTGTAAGTCTATAGAAGGAGGAGGGGGGGGGGGGGGGGGGGGGGGGGGTGAGAACCATGAGCCTACTAGGTTTTGTATTGAAGTCAATGTACTCGGAGGAGGATGGAAGCTAGCTGTCGTACAGCTAGCTACACCATGGTGCTACCCTACAGAGTGCTGCTGAGGCTACTGTAGACCTTCATTGCAAAACAGTGTTTTAATCAATTATTTGGTGACGTAAATATATTTAGTATAGTTTTATCTAAGAAGGATAACTTTTTTTTTTTGTTATGAAAAAAATGAAAATGAAATCCACTGATTTTTGGCTTTATTTACTCTCTGATTCGAAAATGCTAATTAGCATCAAAGTAGACGTCATGGGAAACTACAAATCCCTGCAGCGCCTGCTCATCATCTCTAGCAGACATCTTTGCTAACAGGTATTTTGTCAATTAAACAAGACAGTTAACAGAATGTTCAACTTAAGAAAATGTAGCCAATTTATTCATTACTACATTTTAGATAACATTAGATAGTTAATCCAGAGATTCTTACCGTTGCCTCGATTCGGCAGTCTCATGTAGATCATCATGGCATTTGTAATTCTTTATGATAGCCACATCAGGAGCTGATTAGCATTTCATTTTGGGGTAGTAAATATAGGTGAATATATTGATAAAAGTCACCTTGTCCTGGAGAGATTTACACGGTTATCAAAATGTCATGCCAGGGTAAGACTCCTTATTTTAAGTCATTGTAAAGGGTAAGTCTCCTTATTTTAAGTAATTGTAAAGGGTTAGACTCCTTATTTTAAGTCATTGTAAAGGGTAAGACTCCTTATTTTAAGTCATTGTAAAGGGTAAGACTCCTTATTTTAAGTCATTGTAAAGGGTAAGACTCCTTATTTTAAGTCATTGTAAAGGGTAAGTCTCCTTATTTTAAGTAATTGTAAAGGGTTAGACTCCTTATTTTAAGTCATTGTAAAGGGTAAGACTCCTTATTTTAAGTCATTGTAAAGGGTAAGACTCCTTATTTTAAGTCATTGTAAAGGGTAAGACTCCTTATTTTAAGTCATTGTAAAGGGTTAGTCTCCTTATTTTAAGTCATTGTAAAGGGTAAGACTCCTTATTTTAAGTCATTGTAAAGGGTAAGACTCCTTATTTTAAGTAATTGTAAAGGGTAAGACTCCTTATTTTAAGTCATTGTAAAGGGTAAGACTCCTTATTTTAAGTCATTGTAAAATCTCCTACGGGGAAAAATGAATGGTTGAAAAAAGATTAGACCCATTTCCCTGTTTGACCGTTTTATGGTTATAACTTATACTGTGGTAATTTGGTATTTTATTAGGATTCCCATTAGCTGTTGCAAAAGCAGCAGCTACTCTTCCTGGGGTTCACGTGAAACATGACATCGTCCAGAACATTAATAGACAAGAACAGCTCAAGGACAAAACTACAGAAAACATTTTTTAAAGGCACACGTAGCCTACATCAATATATCAATACATACGCACAAAATATATAGGTCAAATAGGGGAGACGCATTGTGAGGTGTTGCTTTCTGTTTTCTAAAACAGGTTTGCTGTTCACTTGAGAAATGTTGATGGAACGGAGTTCGATGCAACAATGGCTCTTCATAATACTGATCGCTTTCTTGAATTGTTGTATAGCTGGGTAACCTCTGTATCCAGGCTGTATAGCTGGGTAACCTCTGTATCCAGGCTGTATAGCTAGGTAACGTCTGTATCCAGGCTGTATAGCTAGGTAACGTCTGTATCCAAGCTGTATAGCTAGGTAACCTCTGTATCCAAGCTGTATAGGTAACCTCTGTATCCAGGCTGTATAGGTAACCTCTGTATCCAGGCTGTATAGCTGGGTAACCTCTGTATCCAGGCTGTATAGCTGGGTAACCTCTGTATCCAGGCTGTATAGCTAGGTAACGTCTGTATCCAAGCTGTATAGCTAGGTAACCTCTGTATCCAAGCTGTATAGGTAACCTCTGTATCCAGGCTGTATAGGTAACCTCTGTATCCAGGCTGTATAGCTAGGTAACCTCTGTATCCAGGCTGTATAGCTAGGTTACCTCTGTATCCAAGCTGTATAGCTAGGTAACCTCTGTATCCAAGCTGTATAGGTAACCTCTGTATCCAGGCTGTATAGGTAACCTCTGTATCCAGGCTGTATAGCTAGGTAACCTCTGTATCCAGGCTGTATAGCTAGGTAACCTCTATATCCAGGCTGTATAGGTAACCTCTGCTCCTCCTCTCCTTCCCTCCAGAACCCGTGCAGCCCTCTGTCTCTGAAGAGGAGGTTCCCCCTGAGCAGCAACACTGTGAGCAGGAGTGGAGCCCCAGTCTGGGACAGAAGGACCCAGAGACCAAACAGATTAAAGAGGAACAGGAGGAAGTCAGGACCAGTCAGGAGGAAGAGCAGCTTCAAGGGGTGGAGCCTGATATCATAGAGTTCATATTTACTCCTCCTTGTGTGAAAAGTGAATGTGATCAGGAGGACCCACGTCAAGATCCCATACTAGCTGAACACCCAACTCTCCTGAAAATGTCTAAACTACAGTCGTTTCAAGAGTTTTTAAATGAGCGTTTAACGGCGTTTGCTGCTGTGGAGATTTCCGGGGAATTTGCGAAAGCAGTAGCTGAGTACCAGGAAGAGAATGATCTGCTACGGAGACTGCTGCGGATCACACCAGAGATTAAACTATGTAGAACAGGTTAGTATGTAGATCTACTAGGTTCGTATGTAGATCTACTAGGTTCGTATGTAGATCTACTAGGTTCGTATGTAGGTCTACTAGGTTCGTATGTAGGTCTACTAGGTTCGTATGTAGGTCTACTAGGTTCGTATGTAGGTCTACTAGGTTCGTATGTAGATCTACTAGGTTCGTATGTAGATCTACTAGGTTCGTATGTAGATCTACTAGGTTCGTATGTAGATCTACTAGGTTAGTACAGTGCCTTGCGAAAGTATTCGGCCCCCTTGAACTTTGCGACCTTTTGCCACATTTCAGGCTTCAAACATAAAGATATAAAACTGTATTTTTTTGTGAAGAATCAACAACAAGTGGGACACAATCATGAAGTGGAACGACATTTATTGGATATTTCAAACTTTTTTAGCAAATCAAAAACTGAAAAATGGGGAGTGCAAAATTATTCAGCCCCCTTAAGTTAATACTTTGTAGCGCCACCTTTTGCTGCGATTACAGCTGTAAGTCGCTTGGGGTATGTCTCTATCAGTTTTGCACATCGAGAGACTGAAATTTTTTCCCATTCCTCCTTGCAAAACAGCTCGAGCTCAGTGAGGTTGGATGGAGAGCATTTGTGAACAGCAGTTTTCAGTTCTTTCCACAGATTCTCGATTGGATTCAGGTCTGGACTTTGACTTGGCCATTCTAACACCTGGATATGTTTATTTTTGAACCATTCCATTGTAGATTTTGCTTTATGTTTTGGATCATTGTCTTGTTGGAAGACAAATCTCCGTCCCAGTCTCAGGTCTTTTGCAGACTCCATCAGGTTTTCTTCCAGAATGGTCCTGTATTTGGCTCCATCCATCTTCCCATCAATTTTAACCATCTTCCCTGTCCCTGCTGAAGAAAAGCAGGCCCAAACCATGATGCTGCCACCACCATGTTTGACAGTGGGGATGGTGTGTTAAGCTGTGTTGCTTTTACGCCAAACATAACGTTTCGCATTGTTGCCAAAAAGTTCAATTTTGGTTTCATCTGACCAGAGCACCTTCTTCCACATGTTTGGTGTGTCTCCCAGGTGGCTTGTGGCAAACTTTAAACAACACTTTTTATGGATATCTTTAAGAAATGGCTTTCTTCTTGCCACTCTTCCATAAAGGCCAGATTTGTGCAATATACGACTGATTGTTGTCCTATGGACAGAGTCTCCCACCTCAGCTGTAGATCTCTGCAGTTCATCCAGAGTGATCATGGGCCTCTTGGCTGCATCTCTGATCAGTCTTCTCCTTGTATGAGCTGAAAGTTTAGAGGGACGGCCAGGTCTTGGTAGATTTGCAGTGGTCTGATACTCCTTCCATTTCAATATTATCGCTTGCACAGTGCTCCTTGGGATGTTTAAAGCTTGGGAAATCTTTTTGTATCCAAATCCGGCTTTAAACTTCTTCACAACAGTATCTCGGACCTGCCTGGTGTGTTCCTTGTTCTTCATGATGCTCTCTGCGCTTTTAACGGACCTCTGAGACTATCACAGTGCAGGTGCATTTGTATGGAGACTTGATTACACACAGGTGGATTGTATTTATCATCATTAGTCATTTAGGTCAACATTGGATCATTCAGAGATCCTCACTGAACTTCTGGAGAGAGTTTGCTGCACTGAAAGTAAAGGGGCTGAATAATTTTGCACGCCCAATTTTTCAGTTTTTGATTTGCTAAAAAAGTTTGAAATATCCAATAAATGTCGTTCCACTTCGTGATTGTGTCCCACTTGTTGTTGATTCTTCACAAAAAAATACAGTTTTATATCTTTATGTTTGAAGCCTGAAATGTGGCAAAAGGTCGCAAAGTTCAAGGGGGCCGAATACTTTCGCAAGGCACTGTATGTAGATCTACTAGGTTAGTATGTAGATCTACTAGGTTCGTATGTAGATCTACTAGGTTCGTATGTAGATCTACTAGGTTCGTATGTAGATCTACTAGGTTCGTATGTAGATCTACTAGGTTCGTATGTAGATCTACTAGGTTCGTATGTAGATCTACTAGGTTCGTATGTAGATCTACTAGGTTCGTATGTAGATCTACTAGGTTCGTATGTAGATCTACTAGGTTCGTATGTAGATCTACTAGGTTCGTATGTAGATCTACTAGGTTCGTATGTGAACGTACTGACAGCTAGTTGTACATGGATAAAAACATGTCTGTGTCACAAAAACCAGGAAGTTATTTGAAAGTATGAAAATAGGTTCTAGAATTTACTGACTTTAGAAACAGAAAAAAAATAAACAGATCTTTCGGTCGTTCAACCTTCATCAGAGCAAATCTCCCCAAACAGTGGGACAGATGAGGCCACTAAGGCTGCGTTTATACAGGCAGATCAATTCTGCCCCCCCCCACCAACCCCCCCATTGGTATTTTGACCAATCATATATCTTTTCACTCCAGATAATTCAGTGCTGAGCTGATTGGTCAATTAATGGGAAAGAGATTAGACTTGGGCGGCCTTAGCGAGACAGAGATAATTACAGACACCTGTGGTAATCTAAAGTAACCCAAAGGGCCACTCGATGTCAAATCACATAGAACAGAACATAGAGATGTAATTCTACAAATACAAAATGAGGTGTTTGTATCAGGAACCCATAATCTCAGACAGAACAATACAGACGACAATCTGCAACAAAAAGACAGACAAGGTAAACACATAACACCTCAGTGCTTTCAGGAAGTATTCAGAACGCTTGACTTTTTCCACATTTTGTTACGTTACAGCCTTATTCTAAAACTGATTAAATAGTTTTTTCCTCATCAATCTACACACAAAACCCCATAATGACATCACAATACCCCATAATGACATCACAATACCCCATAATGACATCACAATACCCCATAATGACATCACAATACCCCATAATGACATCACAATACCCAATAATGACATCACAATACCCCATAATGACATCACAATACCCCATAATGACAAAGCATAAAGAGATTTTTAGATTTTTTTTGCATATCCCATTTACATTAGTATTCAGACCCTTTACTCAGTACTTCATTGAAGCACCTTTGGCAGCGAATACAGCCTCGAGTCTTCTTGGGTATTTTTTATTTTTTTATATACACCTTTATTTAACCAGGTAGGCTAGTTCTCATTTACAACTGTGACCTGGCCAAGATAAAGCATAGCAGTGTGAACAGACAACACAGAGTTACACATGGAGTAAACAATTAAAAAGTCAATAACACAGTAGGAAAGAAAAGAGTCTATATACATTGTGTGCAAAAGGCATGAGGAGGTAGGCGAATAATTACAATTTTGCAGATTAACACTGGAGTGATAAATGATCAGATGGTCATGTACAGGTAGAGATATTGGTGTGCAAAAGAGCAGAAAAGTAAATAAATATAAACAGTATGGGGATGAGGTAGGTAAAATTGGGTGGGCCATTTACCGATAGACTATGTACAGCTGCAGCGATCGGTTAGTTGCTCAGATAGCAGATGTTTGAAGTTGGTGAGGGAGATAAGTCTCCAACTTCAGCAATTTTTGCAATTCGTTCCAGTCACAGGCAGCAGAGAACTGGAACGAAAGGCGGCCAAATGAGGTGTTGGCTTTAGGGATGATCAGTGAGATACACCTGCTGGAGCGCGTGCTACGGGTGGGTGTTGTTATCGTGACCAGTGAACTGAGATGAGGCGGAGCTTTACCTAGCATGGACTTGTAGATGACCTGGAGCCAGTGGGTCTGGCGACGAATATGTAGCGAGGGCCAGCCGACTAGAGCATACAGGTCGCAGTGGTGGGTGGTATAAGGTGCTTTAGTAACAAAACGGATGGCACTGTGATAAACTGCATCCAGTTTGCTGAGTAGAGTGTTGGAAGCTATTTTGTAGATGACATCGCCGAAGTCGAGGATCGGTAGGATAGTCAGTTTTACTAGGGTAAGTTTGGCGGCGTGAGTGAAGGAGGCTTTGTTGCGGAATAGAAAGCCGACTCTAGATTTGATTTTAGATTGGAGATGTTTGATATGCGTCTGGAAGGAGAGTTTACAGTCTAGCCAGACACCTAGGTACTTATAGATGTCCACATATTCTAGGTCGGAACCATCCAGGGTGGTGATGCTAGTCGGGCGTGCGGGTGCAGGCAGCGAACGGTTGAAAAGCATGCATTTGGTTTTACTAGCGTTTAAGAGCAGTTGGAGGCCACGGAAGGAGTGTTGTATGGCGTTGAAGCTCGTTTGGAGGTTAGATAGCACAGTGTCCAAGGAAGGACCGGAAGTATACAGAATGGTGTTGTCTGCGTAGAGGTGGATCAGGGAATCACCCGCAGCAAGAGCAACATCATTGATATATACAGAGAAAAGAGTCGGCCCGGGAATTGAACCCTGTGGCACCCCCATAGAGACTGCCAGAGGACCGGACAACATGCCCTCCGATTTGACACACTGAACTCTGTCTGCAAAGTAGATGGTGAACCAGGCAAGGCAGTCATTTGAGAAGCCAAGGGTGTTGAGTCTGCCGATAAGAATACGGTGATTGACAGAGTCGAAAGCCTTGGCCAGGTCGATGAAGACGGTTGCACAGTACTGTCTTATCGATGGCGGTTATATCGATGGCGGTTGTACCTTGAGCTTGGCTGAGGTGCACCCGTGACTGGCTCGGAAACCAGATTGCACAGCGGAGAAGGTAAGGTGGGATTCGAGATGGTCAGTGACCTGTTTGTTGACTTGGCTTTCGAAGACCTTAGATAGGCAGGACAGGATGGATATAGGTCTAACAGTTTGGGTCCAGGGTGTCTCCCCCTTTGAAGAGGGGGATGACTGCGGCAGCTTTCCAATCCTTGGGGATCTCAGACGATATCAAATCAAATGTATTTATATAGCCCTTCGTACATCAGCTGATATCTCAAAGTGCTGTACAGAAACGCAGCCTTAAACCCCAAACAGCAAGCAATGCAGGTGTAGAAGCACGGTGGCTAGGAAAAACTCCCTAGAAAGACCAGAACCTAGAGAGGAACCAGGCTCTGAGGGGAGGCCAGTCCTCTTCTGGCTGTGCCGGGTGGAGATTATAACAGAACATGGCCAAGATGTTCAAATGTTCATAAATGACCAGCATGGTCGAATAATAATAAGGCAGAACAGTTGAAACTGGAGCAGCAGCACGACCAGGTGGACTGGGACATCCAGGAGTCATCATGCCAGGTAGTCCTGAGGCATGGTCCTAGGGCTCAGGTCCTCCGAGAGAGAGAAAGAGAGAATTAGAGAGAGCACACTTAAATTCACACAGGACACCGAATATATGTATAGCAGGGTAACCTTTGTATCCAGGCTGTATAGCAGGGTAACATCTGTATCCAGGCTGTATAGCTGGGTAACCTCTGTATCCAGGCTGTATAGCTGGGTAACATCTGTATCCAGGCTGTATAGCTGGGTAACATCTGTATCCAGGCTGTATAGCAGGGTAACCTTTGTATCCAGGCTGTATAGCAGGGTAACCTCTGTATCCAGGCTGTATAGCTGGGTAACCTCTGTATCCAGGCTGTATAGCTGGGTAACCTCTGTATCCAGGCTGTATAGCAGGGTAACCTCTGTATCCAGGCTGTATAGCTGGGTAACCTCTGTATCCAGGCTGTATAGCTGGGTAACCTCTGTATCCAGGCTGTATAGCTGGGTAACCTCTGTATCCAGGCTGTATAGCTGGGTAATCTCTGTATCCAGGCTGTATAGCTGGGTAACCTCTGTATCCAGGCTGTATAGCAGGGTAACCTCTGTATCCAGGCTGTATAGGTAACCTCTGCATCCAGGCTGTATAGCTGGGTAACCTCTGTATCCAGGCTGTATAGCAGGGTAACATCTGTATCCAGGCTGTATAGGTAACCTCTGTATCCAGGCTGTATAGCTGGGTAACCTTTGTATCCAGGCTGTATAGGTAACCTCTGTATCCAGGCTGTATAGGTAACCTCTGTATCCAGGTTGTATAGCTGGGTAACCTCTGTATCCAGGCTGTATAGCTGGGTAACCTCTGTATCCAGGCTGTATAGCTGGGTAACCTCTGTATCCAGGCTGTATAGCAGGGTAACCTCTGTATCCAGGCTGTATAGGTAACCTCTGCATCCAGGCTGTATAGCTGGGTAACCTCTGTATCCAGGCTGTATAGCAGGGTAACCTCTGTATCCAGGCTGTATAGCAGGGTAACCTCTGTATCCAGGCTGTATAGCTGGGTAACCTCTGTATCCAGGCTGTATAGCAGGGTAACATCTGTATCCAGGCTGTATAGGTAACCTCTGTATCCAGGCTGTATAGCTGGGTAACCTTTGTATCCAGGCTGTATAGGTAACCTCTGTATCCAGGCTGTATAGGTAACCTCTGTATCCAGGTTGTATAGCTGGGTAACCTCTGTATCCAGGCTGTATAGGTAACCTCTGTATCCAGGCTGTATAGGTAACCTCTGTATCCAGGCTGTATAGCTGGGTAACCTCTGCTCCTCCTCTCCTTCCCTCCAGACTCCCTGCAGCTCTCTGTCTCTGAAGAAGAGGTTCCCCCTGAGCAGCAGCACTGTGAGCAGGAGTGGAGCCCCAGTCTGGGACAGAAGGACCCAGAGACCAAACAGATTAAAGAGGAACAGGAGGAAGTCAGGACCAGTCAGGAGGAAGAGCAGCTTCAAGGTCTAGAGCCTGATATCATGAAGTTCATATTCACTCCTTCCTGTGTGAAAAGTGAATGTGATCTGGAGGACCCACTTCAGTCCTTGACTCTTCCCCAAACCCAGACTGTGGAGAACAGAGAGAGAGACTCTAAACCAGTGGATCTGAACCCTTTTGTCACTGTGACCCACATTAAGGGTCTCAACATTCCCTGTGACCCTCCAGATAATCAAAACAATGCCTCCAGACACAGTTCAGCTGTAAGCAGCTACACAGTAGGACTTGAAAGCAGTCCACCATTGGATCCTCGTCCACCATTTGAAAAACACTGTTCCAAACCCAGCACCACATCTAGAAAAACTCCCAGCTGCCGTGACTGTGGTGAAACGTTTGCTAAAAAAGCTGACCTGAAGAGACATGTGACTCTCACCAAGAACAGACCCAGTGAATGTCGGTTCTGCAAGAAAAGCTTCAGCTCCACCTGTAAACTGAAGGCCCATGTCCGACTCTGTCACAGTGGGAAACCCTGTGTCTGCCCTGTTTGTGGAATGACCTTCAAACAAAAAGGAGCTCTGTCCAATCACATGAGGATTCACACAGGAGAGAAACCTTTTAGCTGCGGTGACTGTGGGAAAAGCTTCAATCGGAAGATGAGCCTAACTGAACATAAACTGATTCACACAGGAGAGAAACCATTTAGCTGTGGTGACTGTGGGAAAAGCTTCAATCGGATGGGGCACCTAAACATGCACAAAGTGACTCACACAGGAGAGAAACCATTTAGCTGTGTTGACTGCGGGAAAAGCTTCAATCGAAAGGGGCACCTAACCATGCACAAACTGATTCACACAGGAGAGAAACCATTTAGCTGTGATGACTGCGGGAAAAGCTTCAATCGGAAGGGGCACCTAACCATGCACAATCTGACTCACACAGGAGAGAAACCATTTAGCTGTGGTGACTGTGGGAAAAGCTTCAATCGGAAGGGGCACCTAACCATGCACAAAGTGACTCACACAGGAGAGAAAGCATTTAGCTGTGGTGACTGTGGGAAAAGCTTCAATCAGAAAGGGGACCTAAGGAGGCACAAACTGATTCACACAGGAGAGAAACACCATGGCTGCTCCGTCTGTGGTAAAAGATTCACTCAGAAGACGAATCTGCTGAGGCATGTGGATAAAGTCCACAAAGGAAAGAAACAGGACAGAAATTGAAAGAAGAAAGGACAATAGGACAAAGAGATTGTCTGTCAGGCTGTATCACAACCGACCGTGATTGGGAGTCCCATAGGGCGGCGCACAATTGGCCCAGCGTTGTCCGGGATTGGCCGGTGTAGGCCGTCATTGTAAGTAAGAATTTGTTTTTAACTGACTTGCCTAGTTTTAAAAAAAAGGTCAGGTAAGTGAATAAAAAGGCAGGATGTGGATAAATCTCTTAGGAAGTAACAGCGATATGGCCCTCATATGCAGACGACATGGCTCTGGTTGCTTGCCTGGAGGTCAAGTCCATCTCCAGCTACTCCCAGTTCATTGACTGCCTCTTGACGTGGTTTGACAATATCTTAGGAGCTCAGTTTGGGTCTCAACTTACTATTAAGACTCAGAATAGTAGAATACACCAGGTCCAATTTAGACATTTGGTTGTGCATCAGCACTTTGTCACTGACAGTCACTCAATTAGCGATGTCAGACAAAGCAAAAACAAATCTTCAGAAATGTTTGCAAATGTATTAAAAAATGTAACCTTCTTTACTTAACTATTCAGGTACATCCTGTTTCCATTGATAATCCTTGATGTTTCTACAACTTGATTGGAGTCCACCTGTAAACTCAAATGATCTGGAAAGGCACACAGCTGTCTATATAAGGTCCCACAGATGACAGTGCATGTCAGAGCAAAAACCAAGAAACATGAGTTCGAAGGAATTGTCCGTACAGCTCCGAAACAGGATTGTGCCGAGGCACAGATCAGGGGAAGGGTACCAAAAAAATTCTGCAGCATTGAAGGTCCAAAAGAACACATTGGCCTCCATCATTCTTAAATAGAAGAAGGTTGGAACCACCAAGACTCTTCCTAGAGCTGGCTTCCCGGCCAAACTGAGCAATCGGGGGAGAAGGGCCTTGTTCAGGGAGGTGACGAAGAACCCAATGGTCAGTCTGACAGAGCTCCAGAGTTCCTATGTGGAGATGCGAGAACCTTCAAGAAGGACAACCATCTCTGCAGCACTCCACCAATCAGGCCTTTATGGTAGAGTAGCCAGACAGAAGCCACTGCTCAGTAAAATGTACATGACAGCCCACTTGGAGTTTGCCAAAAGGTACCTAAAGGACTCTGACCAGGAGAAACAAGATTCTCTGGTCTGATGAAACCAAGATTGAACTATTTGGCTATTTGGCTTTTGGTTTTTCAGTGGCAGGGACTGGGAGACTAGTCAGGATCAAGGAAAAGATGAACAGAGAAAAATACAGAGATCCTTGATGAAAACCTGCTCCAGAGTGCTCAGGACCTCAGACTGGGGCGAAGGTTCACCTTCTAACAGGACAAAGACCCTAAGCACACAGCCAAGACAATGCAGGAGTGGCTTCAGGACAAGTCTCTGAATGTCCTTGAGTGGCCCAGCCAGCGCCCAGACTTGAACCCGATCCAACATCTCTGGAGAGACCTGAAAATATCTGTGCAGCGATGCTACCCACCCAACCTGACAGAGCTTGAGAGGATCTGCAGAGAAGAATGGGAGAAACTCCCCAAATACAGGTGTGCCAAGCTTGTAGGGTCATACTCAAGAAGTCTGAAGGCTATAATCGCTGCCAAAGGTGCTTCAACAAAGTACTGAGTAAAGGGTCTGAATACTTATGTAGAATTTAAAAAAAAAAAAACAGTTTTTGCTTTTTCATTTTGGGGTATTGAGTGTAGATTGATGAGAAAAACCAAATGTAATGTTAGAATATGGAGGTAAAGTAAAAAAGTGGAAAAGTTGAGGTGTCTGAATATTTTCCGAATGTACCGTGTATATAGAGCTTGGAGCTGCCATACTAAAGTTCCTGTGAAGCAGTTGTGGGGGGTTAAGTGCCTTGCTCAAGGGCAGAACAGCAGGTATGGCATCTAGGATTTGATACCAGCAACCACTCACTTGTCCAATGGGATTGGACCCCTCCGCTTGCGGTCTTGTCTCTCTTAACCACTAGACTGCGGTCTTGTCTCTCTTAACCACTAGACTACGGTCTTGCCTCTCTTAACCACTAGACTACGGTCTTGTCTCTCTTAACCACTAGACTGCGGTCTTGTCTCTCTTAACCACTAGACTACGGTCTTGCCTCTCTTAACCACTAGACTACGGTCTTGCCTCTCTTAACTACTAGACTACGGTCTTGCCTCTCTTAACCACTAGACTACGGTCTTGTCTCTCTTAACCACTAGACTACCTAAAACCTGTTGGAGGAAAGTATTGGAGGAAACTCACAGGTCCCCTGTTCAAAGTCTCTTGATGTTTTAAAAACTGAAATTCCTGATTGTTTGTTTTGATGAGAGAATGGTCAGTCTGATGTTATTGATACATAAAAAATATCTCCTTCCATCTGTCCAAGAGTATTTATCATAGATTGTCCTAATACTGCTAATAAACTATATACAGTTGACTCCTGATGAGTTTATTTTGTATTAGTGTAAACTCTGTTTTAAGCGAACTACAGTGTTCTTCCAGCCCCAATACCATAACATTCTCTATAACTGCATTCTCTGGTTTTAGTGCACGCTGTCCCATCAGTAGCAGCTGTCAGGAGTCACCCGTGTTACAATTAGTTCTGTCCTTTTATTAAAATATTCATCCTATATCACCAACCTGTTACTCATTACAACTACTTCCCCTGATTGTAGTTATCCATAATCACTGGGCTGTACCTTAGTAAAACCCTGTAGAAAAGGCCGTCCTGCTCCCCTCCTCTCTACCCAACTTCCCCTCCCAGTAAGTGGTCATGGGTAACTGCATATGGAGGACCAAACCTGGAATTAGAATTCAATAAATACATGCACACACAAATAGGAAATTGAAGATGAAATCCATGATATGCTGCTGTGCCGCACACACACACATCCACCCACCCACACACACACACACACATCCACCCACCCACCCACACACACACACATCCACCCACACACACACACATCCACCCACCCACCCACACACACACACACACATCCACCCACCCACCCACACACACACACACACATCCACCCACCCACCCACACACACACACACACATCCACACACCCACCCACCCACACACACACACACACATCCACCCACCCACCCACACACACACACACACATCCACCCACCCACCCACACACACACACACACATCCGCCCACCCACCCACCCACACATACACATCCACCCACCCACCCACACACACACACATCCACCCACCCACCCACACACACACACATCCACCCACCCACCCACACACACACACACATCCACCCACCCACCCACACATCCACCCACCCACCCACACACACACATCCACCCACCCACCCACACACACACACATCCACCCACCCACCCACACACACACACACACATCCACCCACCCACACACACACACATCCACCCACCCACACACACACACACATCCACCCACACACACACACACACATCCACCCACCCACCCACACACACACACATCCACCCACCCACACACACACACATCCACCCACCCACACACACATCCACCCACCCACACACACATCCACCCACCCACACACACACACACACACACACATCCACCCACCCACACACACACATCCACCCACCCACACACACACATCCACCCACCCACCCACACACACACACATCCACCCACCCACCCACACACACACATCCACCCACCCACCCACACACACACACACATCCACCCACCCACCCACACACACACACATCCACCCACCCACACACACACACATCCACCCACCCACCCACACACACACACACACACATCCACCCACCCACCCATCCACCCACCCACACACACACACATCCACCCACCAACCCACACACACACACACCCACCCACCCACACACACACACATCCACCCACCCACACACACACACACATCCACCCACCCACCCACACACACACACACATCCACCCACCCACCCACACACACATCCACCCACCCACCCACACACACATCCACCCACCCACACACACATCCACCCACCCACACACACACGCATCCACCCACCCACACACACACACATCCACCCACCCACCCACACACACACACATCCACCCACCTACCCACACACACACACATCCACCCACCCACCCACACACACAGACATCCACCCACCCACCCACACACACATCCACCCACCCACCCACACACACATCCACCCACCCACACACACACACACACATCCACCCACCCACCCACACACACACACATCCACCCACCCACACACACATCCACCCACCCACCCACACACACACACATCCACCCACACACACACACATCCACCCACCCACACACACACACATCCACCCACACACACACACATCCACCCACACACACACACGCACACACATCCACCCACCCACACACACACACACCCACCCACACACACACACATCCACCCACACACACACACATCCACCCACACACACACGCACACACATCCACCCACCCACCCACACACACACACATCCACCCACACACACACACATCCACCCACCCACCCACACACACATCCACCCACCCACCCACACACACACACATCCACCCACACACACACACATCCACCCACCCACACACACACACATCCATCCACCCACCCACCCACACACACACACATCCACCCACCCACCCACCCACACACACACATCCACCCACCCACCCACACACACACACATCCACCCACACACACACACATCCACCCACCCACACACACATCCATCCACCCACCCACCCACACACACACACATCCACCCACACACACACACACATCCACCCACACACACACACACACACCCACCCACACACACACACCATAAAACTCACAAAAAGATCAGATGGAACATTGTCCAGGCCTGATGCAGAAACAGGTGAACAGTTATGGAACACTGAGCCATTGACTGCCTGCCTGCCTGCCTGACTGCCTGCCTGCCTGACTGCCTGCACCAGGTGTTACAAGTGGGCACTGGACTACAGCCATATATACTGAGCCATTGACTGCCTGCCTGCCTGCCTGCTGCACCAGGTGTTACAAGTGGGCACTGGACTACAGCCATATATACTGAGCCATTGACTGCCTGCCTGCCTGCCTGCCTGCCTGCTGCACCAGGTGTTACAAGTGGGCACTGGACTACAGCCATATATACTGAGCCATTGACTGCCTGCACCAGGTGGCTGTGTTACAGCCATATACAGTTGGCAAGAACAAGTATGTGAACCCTTTGGAAATACCTGGATTTCTACATAAATTGCTCGTCAAATGTGATCTGATCTTCATCAAGGTCACAACAATAGACAAACACAGTCTGCTTAAACTAATAAACACAAACAATTATATGTTTTGTCTTTTTTAAACACACCGTGTAAACATTCCCAGTGCATGGTGGGAAAAGTATGTGAACCCTTGGATTTAATAACTGGTTGACCTTCCTTTGGCAGCAATGACCTCAACCAAAAGTTTTCTGTAGTTGCGGATCAGACCTGCACAACGGTCAGGAGGAATTTTGGACCATTTCCTCTTTACAAAACTGTTTCAGTTCAGCAATATTCTTGGGATGTCTGGTGTGAAGTGCTCTCTTGAGGTCATGCCACAGCATCTCAATCTGGTTGAGGTCAGCACTCTGACTGGGATACTCCAGAAGGCGTTATGTTGAAGCCATTCTGTTGTTGATTTACTTCTGTGTTTTGGGTCGTTGTCCTGTTGCATCACCCATCTTCTGTTGAGCTTCAATTGGCAGAAAATCTAACATTCTCCTGCAAAATGTATTGATAAACTTGGGAATTTATTTTTCCGTTGATGATAGCAAGCTGTCCAGACCCTGAGACAGCAAAGCAGCCCCAGACCATGATGCTCCCTCCACCATACTTTACAGTTTGGATGAGGTTTTGATGTTGATGTGCTGTGCCTTTTTTTCCCACAGTGTTGTGTGTTCCTTCCAAACAACTCAGAATATTTTGCAAGTAGCACTGTGGAACATCCAGGTGCACTTTTGCAAACTTCAGACTTGCAACAATGTTTTTTTGGACAGCATTGGCTTCTTCCTTGGTATCCTCCCATGAACACCATTCTTGTTTAGTGTTTCACGTATTGTAGACTCGTCAACAGAGATGTTAGCATGTTCCAGAGATTTCTGTAAGTCTTTAGCTGACACTCTAGGATTCTTCTTAACCTCGTTGAGCATTCTGCGCTGTGCTATTGCAGTCATCTTTGCAGGACGGCCACTCCTAGGGAGAGTAGCAACAGTGCTGAACTTTCTCCATTTATAGACCATGTGTCTTACTGTGGATGGATGAACATCAAGGCTTTTAGAGATGTATTTGTAACCCTTTCCAGCTTTATGCAAGTCAACAATTCTCAATCTTAGGTCTTCTGAGATCTCTTTTGTTTGAGGCATGGTTCACATCAGGCAATTTTGTGAGTGTTTTTATAGGGCAAAGCAGCTCTAACCAACATCTCCAATCTCATCTCATTGATTGGACTCCAGGTTAGCTGACTCCTGACTCCAATTAGCTTTTGGAGAAGTCATTAGCCTAGGGGGTTCACATACTTTTTACAACCTACACTGTGAATGGTTAAATTATGTATTCAATATAGACAAGAAAAATACAATAATTTGTGTGTTATTAGATTAGGCAGACTGCTTATCTATCTTTGTGAAGATCAGATCCAATTTGAATACTAATTTATGCAGAAATCCAGGTAATTCCAAAGGGTTCACATACTTTTTCTTGCCACTGTATACTGAACAAAAATATAAATGCAGTGTTTCATGCACTGAAATAAAATATCCCAGAAAATGTTCCATACGCACAAAAAGCTTTTCTCTCAAATGTTTTGCACAAATTTGTTTACATCCCTGTTAGTGAGCATTTCTCCTTTGCCAAGATAATCCATCCACCTGACAGGTGTGGCATATCAAGAAGCTGATTAAACAGCATGATCATTACACAGGTGCACCTTGGTGAGTATTTCTGTATGTAATAAAGCCCTTTTTGTGGGGAAAAAAACTCATTCTGATTGGTTGGATCTAGTTCCGTGGGTGGGCCCTCCCAGACCCACCCATGGCTACGCCCCTGCTCAGTCATGTGAAATCCATAGATTAGGGTCTAATGGATTTATTTCAATTGACTGATTCCCTCATATGAACTGTAAAACTCAGTAAAATTGTTGCATTTATATTTTTGTTTAGTATACTTTATTTAGTCTGATCAGAGGAACAATTCTCATTAACAATGGGCTAAAATGTAGGGTAATTGCTGTGCTTGTCAGCAAGAGCGCTACTGTTTTTCCCCAAACTTATTCTATTATTCCACTTCCTCCCTGTTCTGCCAGTGTAATCACATATTGGAAATCTCTTTTGCCTTCTTGTGTCTTTGTAAAGGAATTATATGAGGCTATGTAATTATACAGCTCGTCACGGACAGTTTTGAATAAGTCATACAAGTAAGCATTGGATATCAAATGGTTCGGGAATTAAATATCATTTTAGTATTGTGCACATGCTAGAGAGAGATGGTAGAGGGACTCACAACTCATAATACACATATTTCGTCTTGTGTAGAGAGTATGAACGGCATCTTCGACTTGTAGGCATAAAACCACCTGAATATTGGATGTTCATTAGATATTTCGAGAAGGTTTGAGAAATGAATTGTTTTAACAAGTATTTTCAATCACTTGGGAAACATAGATCTGGGGTGGCCAACCCTCCTGGAGAGCTAGCAGGATTTTCTTCCAGACCTATTTTAAAGAAATAGCTCACCAAAATTATAAAATGTTTGTACATTCTATGGACAGAAGAAACCTTCCTGGGGAAGGACCCCCCAGTCTATCGTCTAGGGATTGTGCCAGGGGCAGTGCGATTGGTGGGGCAAACTCCTCACTAAACAAAATATGAATTGCACTGTAGCGGTGACAAAGGGTGCCCACAAACTGTTAGGGCCGACATAAAGCTGTCCCAACAGCAGAGCTTTCTTTTCAGCACCATGGAGTGAATCCTTAACACCGCTACACCTGGCTATCAGCCTGGTCTGTCGGCGAAACAGTTCATTAAGCCTCATTTACTGTCTTTTAATAAAAACAATGCTGATATGGCTGCCTTGCTTAAACAAATGTGGTTTCTATTGACAATTGAGATGTACAAACTATGGCATAAGGGGATGACGAGCTGATGAGAGGCAATCTGTAATTATGATTAAGACATTAATGAGCGAGCTAGGAGGATGTTGTCAATATATCTATTTGTTCAGCACTTTTGAAATGTACAGTGACAGAATTCAGAACATGGGCCGTTCTGACAGTATTCTCCCTGTACACCAAGTCAGAACCGTAAGAAAAATAAAGGGGGCAAATAAGGAGACAGTTAAAGTTCTTACAATATTCAATGATTATATTTCTTTAAAAATGGGTATAGGCTACGTGTGCACTACCAAGTCAGAACAGTAGGCTAAGTTATGAGAGGGAAAAGGGACCAATTTATTAGGGTGAGGCACAGGGGCTACTAAACAGCTTACTACACAACATACACTGAGTATTACTTTATTAGCTACAGTATACATATCTCCCTGGCATATTACATCATTAATGCAGCAGCATAGAATACATTTTTGGACTCACCTTGTGATGTGCTCACTTGAACAGGAAGGTGGCGCGACAATCCTTGTGGGCAAAGATACATTTTTATCTATAATTTCTCTTCATATGACAAGGGTTAAAAAATATTTGCCAGTAGATTGTCGACGTGATTCATGATGATTGTCTCGCTTGCTAGCTAAGATTTAGAAAGTATGATGTTGACATGATCAGTCCAATCAAAGATACGGTAGATATCACGTGATCTGATGTCATTTTATCTGTGGCCAATGACCTTGAGCCTTCTTGGATGGGCACTTCTTAATGTAACTGTATTGCAGCACCCGATGGGCTTGAATTTTTGAACTCTCCCTGTAGATTTTGCGGTGACGTAGTGTCCCCATGACTGACAGAACACTGGGCCAATCACAGCGCAACTAGAGAACATTAATCAACCCCTAAGCTCCGTATCTTCCTCTGGCAGCCCCACCACCACAGAAATCAGCTGAGCTAGGCTGAAACACCTGCATTTTGGAGCTGCCTCACTCAAGAAAGTAAAAAAGAGACCACGGTTGTATGCGGCTTTAGTTACTCAATTATTATTATTATTTTTAACATTGTTTGCAAACTGATATATGACACGTATTAAGGCCAAAATAACAGAACAAAACAGGCAAACATTATTTTTTTTTGCTAAACATGGGGGGGGGCTCAAACCCCACTTGCCCTGAATGGTGTGTTGGCACTGGCCAGGGGGAAATGAAATCCACATAACAAATGTCAGGCCAAGCTTTTTTCAAAAGTTGCCAGCCCTGGTGTAACAACCGAAGTTCTTCGTAGATGTATACTAGCTTTTTATTGCTGTCTAACATTAAAGTGGCTACTCAAGAAGGCAAAGGTAACTGAACTTAATGACTACCGCTACCCAGTAGCACTCACTTCTGTCATAATGAAGTGCTTTGAGAGATTAGTCAAGGATCATATCACCTCCACCTTACCTGACACCCTAGATACACACACTTCAATTTGCTAACTGCCCCAATAGATCCACAGACGATGCAATCGCCATCACTCTGCACACTGCCCTATCCCATCTGGACAAGAGGAATACCTATGTAAGAATGCTGTTGATTGACTATAGCTCAGCATTCAACACCACAATACCCTCCAAGCTCGTCATTAAGCTCGAGGCCCTGGGTCTGAACCCCGCCCTGTGCAACTGGGTCCTGGACTTCCTGACGGGCCGCCCCCAGGTGGTGAAGGTAGGAAACATCACCTCCACTCTGCTGATCCTCAACACTGGGGCCCCAAAAGGCTGCGTTCTCAGCCCTCTCCTGTACCACCACCTGTTACGGCAACTGCACCTCCCTCAACCACAAGGCTCTCCAGAGGGAAGTGAGGTCTGCACAACGCATCACCGGGGGCAAACTACCTGCCCTCCAGGACACCTACAGCACCCGATGTCACAAGAAGGCCAAAGTTCACCCCGCTATCATCCAGAAGGCGAGGTCAGTACAGGTGCATCAAAGCAGGGACCGAGAGACTGAAAAACAGGCCATCAGTCTGTTAAACAGTCATCACTAACATAGAGAGGCTGCTGCCAAAATACAGACTCGAATCTCTGGCCACTTTAATACATGGATTTAATAAAGGTATCACAGGTCACTTTAAATAATGCCACGGCCATCGCTCATCCATATAATTTATATGTACATATTCTTATTCCGTCCCCTTACAATGTGTGTATAAGGTAGTCCTTGTGAATTTGTTAGATATTACTTGTTAGATATTACTGCACTGCCAGAACTAGAAACGCAAGCATTTAGCTACATTCGCATTAACATCTGCTAACCATGTGCATGTGACCAATAAAATTTGATTCGATTTGATGTTGCCGTTCTCCTTTACTGCTGGTCTGTAGGCTGCCTTGCACAGTAAACTCCCATCCAGCTGGCGGCCCTGTTGTGTTTCTGGGTTCGTCACCAACTAGAACGTCCCAAGATTCCTTGACTAGAACACGGAAGTAGGATTGGAAACGAGTTTTTATTGTTCCTTGTGTGCAGTAAAGAAAGACATACTGACTCAACTCAATAGGCTACCCATCTCTAATTTGACAGAAAATGTCTAAACTACAGATGTTGCGTGTGTTTTTAAATGATCGTTTATCGGCGGCTGCTGTGGATATTTTTGGTGCAGTTGAGAAAACGGTAGTGGAGTACCAGGAGGAGAATGATCGGCTACGGAGACTGCTGCGGAGGACACCGGTGATACCTCTACGTCAAATAGGTTCGTATTTGTATGAAATTCCCAATAGAGGATGGTCCTCCCCTTCCTCTGAGGAGCCTCTACCAATATTCAGCTCTATTTACTCTCAGTTTCGAAAATGCTAATTTGCCTCAAAGTAGACATCATGCAAAACAACAAATCCCCGCAAGCGCCTGCACGTCATCTCTAGCTGACACCTTGGCTAACAGAATGTTCAATTTAAAGAAATTAAGCCAATTTATTCATTACTACATTTTAGATAACATTAGATAGTTAATCCAGAGATTTGTTTAACCTTTGCCTCGATACACCAGTCCCGTCCCGATCATTATGGTGTTTGTAGTTCTTTATGTTTGTAGTTCTTTGTTAGCCACATTAGGAGAATTTCATTTTGAGGGGGTATAATTTGTGGAATTTGTCCAACATGAATCTTTCAAAAACTGAAGTACAAGGATGCCAGCAAACAACGCATACAAACCTAGCTAACTAGCTGCCGAATAGGCATCAACTCACCACGTAGTTTGTTCTTAATGTTTGTCCATAGGCTACCAGAGTGAGGACAGACATTTTTCAGAGTTAACGTGGCGAGTGAAAAACGCAATGAAATAGACCACTCTCTACCTGGTATCTTACTCTGCCGCTATACAACTTTGTATGCGTTGTGTTTGCAACCTTGTTATTTACGAAGTTTTTTGGATTCCTGTTGAAATGTTCCACAAATTATAAAAAATAGGCGAATATATTCATAAAAGTCACCTTGTCTTAGAGAGATTTACACGGTTATCAAAACGTCACGCCAGGGTTAGCCTACACGAAACACAGCCCTTATTTTAAGTCATTGTAAAATCTCCTACGGGGGAAAAATGAATGGTTGAAAAAAGATTAGACCCATTTCCTTGTTTGACCGTTTTATGGTTATAACTTATATACTGTGGTAATTTAGTATTTTATTAGGATTCCCATTAGCTGTTGCAAAAGCAGCTACTCTTTCTGGGGTTCACGCAAAACATGACACATAATACAGAATTACATAATATAGAACATTAATAGATATAATATCAATATTTTTTTACCTTTATTTAACTAGGCAAGTCAGTTAAGAACAAATTCTTATTTTCAATGACGGCCTAGGAACAGTGGGTTAACTGCCTCGTTCAGGGGCAGAACGACAGATTTGTACCTTGTCAACTCAGGGGTTTGAACTTCTAACCACTAGGCTACGCTCTAACCACTAGGCTACCCTAGACAACAGGTACACGTAGCCTAAATATCAATACATAGACACAAATTATCTAGGTCAAATAGGGGAGACGCATTGTGAGGTGTTGCTTTATCTGTTTTCTAAAACAGGTTTGCTGTTCGCTTGAGACATTTTGATGGAACGGAGTTCGATGCAACAATGGCTCTTCATAATACTGATCGCTTTCTTGAATTTGTTCTGGATTTGGGGACTGTGGTAACCTCTGTATCCAGGCTGTATAGGTAACCTCTGTATCCAGGCTGTATAGGTAACCTCTGTATCCAGGCTGCATAGGTAACCTCTGTATCCAGGCTGTATAGGTAACCTCTGTATCCAGGCTGTATAGGTAACCTCTGTATCCAGGCTGTATAGGTAACCTCTGCTCCTCTTCTCTGTCCCTCCAGAACCCGTGCAGCTCTCTGTCTCTGAAGAGGAGGTTCCCTCTGAGCAACAGCACAGTGAGCAGGAGTGGAGTCCCAGTCTGGGGCAGAAGGACCCAGAGACCAAACAGATTAAAGAGGAACAGGAGGAAGTCAGGACCAGTCAGGAGGAAGAGCAGCTTCAAGGGGTGGAGCCTGATATCATAGAGTTCATATTTACTCCTCCTTGTGTGAAAAGTGAATGTGATCAGGAGGACCCACGTCAAGATCCCATACTAGCTGAACACCCAACTCTCAGTCCACCTAAAATGTCTAAACTACAGTCGTTTCAAGAGTTTTTAAATGAGCGTTTAACGGCGTTTGCTGCTGTGGAGATTTCCGGGGCATTTGCTAAAATGATAGTGGAGTACCAAGAGGAGAATGATCGGCTACGGAGACTGCTGCGGATCACACCAGAGATACAGCTATGTAGAATAGGTTCGTATGGACATCTACTGATAGTTAGTTATAGTTCTACTCAATGAAAATGTTTTTATTAACTTCTATTGTACATGGATAAAAACATGTCTGTGTCACGAAAACCAGGAAGTTATTTGAAAGTATGAAAATAGGTTCTAGAATTTACTGACTTTAGAAACAGAAAAAAAATAAACAGATCTTTCGGTCGTTCAACCTTCATCAGAGCAAATCTCCCCAAACAGTGGGACAGATGAGGCCACTCAGGCTGCGTTTATGCAGGCAGATCAATTCTGCCCCCCCCCCCACCAACCCCCCCATTGGTATTTTGACCAATCATATATCTTTTCACGCCAGATAAATTTCAGTGCTGATCTGATTGGTCAATTAATGGGAAAGAGATTAGACTTGGGCAGCCAGAGATAATTACAGACACCTGTGGTAATCTAAAGTAACCCAAAGGGCCACTCGATGTCATATCACATAGAACAGAACATAGAGATGTAATTCTACAAATACAAAATGAGGTGTTTGTATCAGGAACCCATAATCTCAGACAGAACAATACAGACGACAATCTGCAACAAAAAGACAGACAAGGTAAACACATAACACCTCAGTGCTTTCAGGAAGTATTCAGAACGCTTGACTTTTTCCACATTTTGTTACGTTACAGCCTTATTCTATTCCTCATCAATTGACACACAATACCCTATGACTTCACAATACCCCATAATGACATCACAATACCCCATAATGACATCACAATACCCCATAATGACAAAGCAGAAACAGGTTTTTAGATTTTTTTTGGCATATTCCATTTACATTAGTATTCAGACCCTTTACTCAGTACTTCATTGAAGCACCTTTGGCAGCGATTACAGCCTCGAGTCTTCTTGGGTATGATGCTACAAGCTTGTCACACCTGTATTTGGGGAGTTTCTCCCATTCTTCTCTGCAGATCCTCTCAAGCCCTGTCTGGTTGGATGGGTTAGCGTAGCTGCACAGCTATTTTCAGGTCTCTCTAGAGATGTTTGATCAGGTTCAAGTCCGGACTCTGGTTGGGCCCCTCAAGGACATTCAGAGACTTGTCCCGAAGCCACTCCTGCGTTGTCTTGGCTGTGTGCTTAGGGTCGTAGTCCTGTTAAAACCTTTGCCCCCTTTCTGAGGTGCTGAGTGCTCTGGAGCAGGTTTTCATCAAGGATCTCACTGTACTTCAAATCACATTGTATTGGTCACATACACATTTAGCAGGTGTGTAGTGTAGTGAAATGCTTGTGTTTCTAGCTCCAACAGTGCAGTAGTATCTACAAATTCACAACTGTACACAAATCTAAAAAGTGGAATTAAGAAATATATAAATATTATGACGAGCAGTAAAAATACTAAAGAATATATATATATTTTTTTACCTTTATTTAACTAGGCAAGTCAGTTAAGAACAAATTCTTATTTTCAATGACGGCCTAGGAACAGTGGATTAACTGCCTGTTCAGGGGCAGAACGACAGACCTTGTCAGCTCGGGGATTTGAACTTGCAACCTTCCAGTTACTAGTCCAATGCTCTAACCACTAGGCTACCCTGCCGCCCCACAGAATACAGTATATATACAATATATGAGATGAGTAACATAGTATTTACAGTTGAAGTCGGAAGTTTACATACACTTAGGTTGGAGTCATTAAAACATGTTTTTCAACCACTCCACAAATTTCTTGTTAAAAAACTTTAGTTTGGGCAAGTCGGTTAGGACATCTACTTTGTGCATGACACAGGTAATTTTTCCAACAATTGTTTACAGACAGATTATTTCACTTATTCACTGTATCACAATTCCAGTGGGTCAGAAGTTTATATACACTAAGTTGACTACCTTTAATCAGCTTGGAAAATTCCAGAAAATTATGTCATGGCTTTAGAAGCTTCTGATAGGCTAATTGACATAATTTGAGTCAATTGGAGGTGTACCTGTGGATGTATTTCAAGGCCTACCTTCAAACTCAGTGCCTCTTTGCTTGACATCATGGGAAAATCAAAAGAAATCAGCCAAGACTTCAGAAATAAAATTGTAGACCTCCACAAGTCTGGTTCATCCTTGGGAGCAATTTCCAAGCGCCTGAAGGTACCACGTTCATCTGTACAAACAATAGTGCGCAAGTATAAACACCATGGGACCACGCAGCCGTCATACCGCTCAGGAAGGAGACGCGTTCTGTCTCCTAGAGATGAACGAACTTTGGTGTGAAAAGTGCAAATCAATCCCAGAACAACAGCATAGGACCTTGTGAAGATGCTGGAGGAAACAGGTACAAAGAATCTATATCCACAGTAAAATGAGTCCTATATCGACATAACCTGAAAGACCTCTCAGCAAGGAAGAAGCCACTGCTCCAAAACCGCCATAAACAATCCCGACTATGTGCCTTTTTACTGAGTAGTGGCTTCCGTCTGGCCACTCTACCATAAAGGCCTGATTGGTGGAGTGCAGCAGAGATGGTTGTCCTTCTGGAAGGTTCTCCCATCTTCACAGAGGAACTCTGGAGCTCTGTCAGAGTGACCATCAGGTTCTTGGTCACTTCCCTGATCAAGGCCCTTCCCCCCCGATTGCCCAGTTTGGCCAGGTGACCAGCTGTAGGAAGAGTCTTAGTGGTTCCAAACATCTTCCATTCAATTTTGAGTGTCATAGAAAAGGGTCTGAATACTTATGTCAATATTTTTTAAATATTTTTTTTAACATTTGCAAAAATGTCTTAACAACTGTTTTTGCTTTGTCATTATGGGGTATTGTGTGTAGATTGATGAGGATTTGTTTTTATTTAATCTGTTTTAGAATAAGGCTTTAACCTTACAAAAAGTGGAAAAGGGAAGGGGTCTGAATGCACTGTATATATTGTCCTCTGTAATTACATGGCACAGTGAAGCAGTTCCTTCGTATTTTGGCTCTATACCAATGACTAGGAGGTTAAAGTATAGTTTCTCAGCTTTTATTTGAGAGTATATATATATATACCATTTAGAAATGACAATGCTTTTTATACCTTGGGTTCCTATTTCAAGTATTTGGACAATTGGCTCGACAGGTGTTTCTGGTTAGTCAGGTGTGTTCTGTCACATAACTTGTGCAGGCATACGAGAGCTGGCAATGTGTAGTCTTGTGTCTAGACTTTGCATATGCCTTTTGGAGCCTGCTTTTGTGGTGTTAACACCAATAGGAGAAAGAGGCCCAAATAAGTGTCAATGAAAGTCAATGAAGCCATTTATGAGGCTGAAACATCGGACAAAATTGATCAGAAACATAGGCTTACCAAAAAAGAAAAAAAACATAATTCAAAATTAAGAAAGCACTTGTGAGCTCAGCAATCGCAAATGGCCTGGTAGGCCAAGGAAGACCGTTACCAAAGATGACCGAAGAATGTCAGACACATTAGGAACACTCCAGGAGGTAGGGTTGGACATGTCAGCCACTATCATCTACAGAAGACTTGGTCTCATAGACTAGCCTGGTCTCATATACTAGACGTAACATAGTAAATGTAAATCCGGGACACTAATTAGTACGAAATTAGAAACTATTCATCTACTTACTACTTAAAAAAAATATATATATACTTTGCAACTACTTAGCTACTTAGCATGTTGGCTAACCCTTCCCCTAACCTTAACCCTTTTCTCTAACCTTTCTCCTAACCATTTTAGTTAACGGTTATCTTAACTATAACTCCTAACCTTAACTATAACTCCTAACCTTAACCATATATCCTAGCCTAACTAAAGTTAGCCAGCTAGCTAATGTTAGCCACCTAGCTAGAATTTGCATTAAACATTTTTTTTAAATTCATAACATATAGTAAGAAAATGGTGATGGACATCCACAAATTGAATGCACACCATACTAAAGATGTGTCAGAGGTTTACCTACAAAATAATACGAAATGCTCTGAGACCAGGTTGGAACTACAGAGGTCACACTGTGAGGTGCCACTGCTTCAGAAACAGGATGGGCAGGTTACAGTTTGCTTAAAAGAGTTTGCAGAGTTCTGGGGTGGTGGTGGGGGGGGGGGGGAGATTGTGGACAGATTAAAACAAAGAATAACATTAATGATTAACACCAGAATGATGGCAAGAGGAAAGTGTGGGGTGGGGGAGGGAGGGGTGTTATGGCTTGGGCATGAATGTCTGCCCATGAATGTCTGCCCCTGGAACTGGCTCACCTTCTTTTTTTTTTCTCCATTGATGATGTCACTACTCCATTGATGATGTCACTGCTGTCACTGCTCCATTGATGATGTCACTGCTCCATTGATGATGTCACTGCTGTCACTGCTCCATTGATGATGTCACTGCTCCATTGATGATGTCACTGCTGTCACTGCTCCATTGATGATGTCACTGCTCCATTGATGATGTCACTGCTGTCACTGCTCCATTGATGATGTCACTGCTTTCACTGCTCCATTGATGATGTCACTGCTGTCACTGCTCCATTGATGATGTCACTGCTGTCACTGCTCCATTGATGATGTCACCACATTAATTCTGAAGTGTACAGAAACCTATTGTCCGCTAACGTATATTGTCTGCTAAAGAACAAGCAAAATGCCTCCAAACTCATTGGACGGCGCTTCGTCATTACAGCAAGACAATGACCCCGAACATATAACCATAGCAACTAGGGAGTTTTTTCAACGCCCCCCAAAAAAATGTAAAGTTCTTTACTGGGCGAAGTCCAGATTTACATCCAATTGAACATGCATTTCATTTGCTGAAGATGAGACATAAAGGCAAAAAATATTTAAAAACAACAACAACAAACTAGTGGCTGCAGTACAGAGCTGGCAGGGCGTCGCCAGAGAAGATATTGTCTTGGTCAATGGGTTGCAGACTTCCGTCAGTTATTGGATGCAAAGGATCAAATACTAAACAGTGCTTCATTTGGACTTTATATGAATCATTTGGACCTTTTATATGAATCATTTGCACATTATATGAATCATTTGCACATTATATGAATCATTTGGATCTTTTATATGAATCATTTGCACCTTATATATGAATCATTTGCACCTTATATATGAATCATTTGGACCTTATATATGAATCATTTGGACCTTATATATGAATCATTTGGACCTTATATATGAATCATTTGGACCTTATATATGAATCATTTGGACCTTATATATGAATCATTTGGACCTTATATATGAATCATTTGGACCTTATATGAATCATTTGGACCTTATATATGAATCATTTGGACCTTTTATATGAATCATTTGCACCTTATATGAATCATTTGCACCTTATATGAATCATTTGTACCTTATATGAATCATTTGGACCTTTTATATGAATCATTTGGACCTTGCAACATGTAAAGTGTTGGTCCCATGTTTCATGAGGTGAAATAAAAGATCCCAGAAATGTTCCATACACACAAACATCTTATTTCTCTCAAATTTTGACCACAAATTTGTTTACATCCCCTGTTAGTGAACATTTCTCCTTTGCCAAGATAATCCATCCAGGTGTGACATATCAAGAAGATGATTAAACAGCATAATCATTACACAGGTGCACCTTGTGCTGGGGACAATAAAAGGCCACTCTAAAATGTGCAGTTTTGTCACACAACACAATGCCACAGATGTCTGCATACTCACCAGACATGTCACCCATTGAGCACGTTTGGGATGCTCTGGATTGACGTGTACGACAGCGTGTTCCAGTTCAACTTCACTCAGCCAATTGAAGAGGAGTGGGACAACATTTTCAAAGGCTACAGTCAACAGCCTGATCAACTCTATGCGAAGGAGATGTGTCGTACTGTATGAGGTGTGTCGTACTGTATGAGGTGTGTCGTACTGTATGAGGTGTGTCGTACTGTATGAGGTGTGTCGTACTGTATGAGATGTGTCGTACTGTATGAGCTGTGTCGTACTGTATGAGGTGTGTCGTACTGTATGAGGTGTGTCGTACTGTATGAGGTGTGTCGTACTGTATGAGATGTATCGTACTGTATGAGGTGTGTCGTACTGTATGAGGTGTGTCGTACTGTATGAGGTACATGGTGGTCACACCTCATACTGTACGATACATCCACGTCTTTATTTATGTGTATTTATTTATCTGACCAACAGATGCAGATCCAGTCGTGTTAAATCCATAATATGATTATTATTTATTTTTTACTGATTTATATACCTACAGTACCAGTCAAAGGTTTGGACACATCCATTCCAGGGTTGTTTAAAGTTACAAACAACGTAAAAACCCACCAAAATAACTGATGGTTAGGAGCATGTAAAACATTAGCCATCCTCTCCGGCACCATTCTACATCTGTCTAAAGGCTGTATAGGTAACCTCTGCTCCTCCTCTCCTTCCCTCCAGACTCCCTGCAGCTCTCTGTCTCTGAAGAGGAGGTTCCCCCTGAGCAGCAGCACTGTGAGCAGGAGTGGAGCCCCAGGCTGGGGCAGAAGGACCCAGAGACCATACAGATTAAAGAGGAACAGGAGGAAGTCAGGACCAGTCAGGGGGAAGAGCAGCTTCAAGGTCTGGAGCCTGATATCATAGGGTTCATATTCTCTCCTTCCTGTGTGAAAAGTGAATGTGATCAGGAGGACCAAACCCAGACTGTGGAGAACAGAGAGAGAGACTCTAAACTAGTGGATCTCAAACCTTCTGGCACTGTGACCCACCTAAAGGGTTTCAACATTCCCTGTGACCCTCCAGATAATCAGAACAATGCCTACAGCCACAGTACAGCCATAAGCAGTGACCCAGTAGAACTTGACAGTAGCCCAACATTGGGGGAAAACTCTTCCAAACCCAGCACCACGCCTAGAAAAACTCACCACTGCCGTGACTGTGGAGAAACATTTGCTCTGAAAGCTGATCTGAAGAGACACGTGACTCTCACCAAGAAGAGACTCAGTGAATGTAGATTCTGTAAGAAACGCTACAACTCCACCTGTAAACTGAAGGCCCATGTCCGACTCTGTCACAGTGGGAAACCCTGTGTCTGCCCTGTTTGTGGAAAGACCTTCAAACAAAAAGGACATCTGTCCAGGCACATGAGGATTCACACAGGAGAGAAACCATTTAGTTGTGGTGACTGTGGGAAGAGCTTCCGTCTGAAGGGGCATCTAACCAGGCACAAACTGATTCACACAGGGGAAAATCCATTTAGCTGTGGTGATTGTGGGAAAAGATTCAGTCTCAAGCAGCATCTAACCAGGCACAAACTGATTCACACAGGAGAGAAACCTTTTAGCTGTGGCGACTGCGGGAAAAGCTTCAATCTCAAGAAGACACTAACTGAACACATACGGACTCACACAGGAGAGAAACCTTTTAGCTGTGGTGATTGTGGAAAAAGCTTTAGTGTCAAGAAGACACTAATTGAACATATACGTACTCACACAGGAGAGAAGCCATATAGCTGTGGTGACTGTGGGAAAAGCTTCAGTGTCAATAGGAACCTAACTAAGCACAAACTGACTCACACAGGAGAGAAACAACATGGCTGCTCCGTCTGTGGTAAAAGATTCATTCAGAAGACTAATCTGCTGAGGCATGTCAAAAACAACCACAAAGAATGAAAACAAGACAAAGGAACAAAGAAAGTAAATGAGGACACAGAGAGGGGACTAAGAGATTATTGAGATACACCCAAGATCCCCTGTGGACCAACTCTAACTGGTTCTCCTGATCCTGCTCAGTCCAATGTCACAGTAATGATATAATGTGGCTGTTGTCTGAACCTAACAGGTAATGTTGCTACTCTTTGTGTAGGAAATGGACAATCTGCAGTTCAGACAACCACCAGTTTTTAGGTGAACACTCAAATTCATAGACGGATATCAAATTTGCCTGTTGCTACTTTGTTCCTTAAAGGAACCATCAGAGGTGTCCACTACAATGCAAGATTTAGTTAGCTAGAGATTTAGTCAGCTAGAGATTTAGTTATCTAGATATTTAGTCAGCTAGAGATTTAGTCAGCTAGAGATTTAGTTATCTAGAGATTTAGTCAGCTAGAGATTTAGTCAGCTAGAGATTTAGTCAGCTAGATTTAGTCAGCTAGAGATTTAGTCAGCTAGAGATTTAGTCAGCTAGATTTAGTCAGCTAGATTTAGTCAGCTAGAGATTTAGTCAGCTAGATTTAGTCAGCTAGAGATTTAGTCAGCTAGAGATTTAGTCAGCTAGATTTAGTCAGCTAGAGATTTAGTCAGCTAGAGATTTAGTCAGCTAGAGATTTAGTCAGCTAGAGATTTAGTCAGCTAGATTTAGTCAGCTAGAGATTTAGTCAGCTAGAGATTTAGTCAGCTAGATTTAGTCAGCTAGAGATTTAGTCAGCTAGAGATTTAGTCAGCTAGAGATTTAGTCAGCTAGAGATTTAGTCAGCTAGAGATTTAGTCAGCTAGAGATTTAGTCAGCTAGAGATTTAGTCAGCTAGATTTAGTCAGCTAGAGAGTTAGTCAGCTAGAGATTTAGTCAGCTAGATTTAGTCAGCTAGATTTAGTCAGCTAGAGATTTAGTCAGCTAGAGATTTAGTCAGCTAGATTTAGTCAGCTAGAGATTTAGTCAGCTAGAGATTTAGTAAGCTAGAGATTTAGTCAGCTAGAGATTTAGTCAGCTAGAGATTTAGTCAGCTAGATTTAGTCAGCTAGAGATTTAGTCAGCTAGAGATTTAGTCAGCTAGAGATTTAGTCAGCTAGTTAACTAAATAAACGTATGGAGAAAGAGATAAACACCAAATGGGCGTGGTCTAATTGACTCAACGACCAAACAACGTAAGTAAGTGTAGATTTCTTAATGAGCCAGAGGATCTCTAGGTATTTCTGATTGATTGTCAAAGTGATCTGTTTCATTGAACCCCCCCCCCCCCCCCCCCCCTCTGCAGTTCAAACAAGAACAAAGTGGGAAACCTGCCACTGTTTTGGTAAAGAGGGAAAGGGCTGGAGAAATGTAAATATTCAGACACATCTTTGGATGCCAGGACTGATCACCCATGAGATCAAAATAATAGTTTTAACCATATTCTGTGGCTCTGAAGTGTTTGGTTGACATTTTAGGTTCATATGGTTTGTGTTCTGATGGGGGTATGACTGTCCAAAATCCAAAAAATTCGATGTACCAAAATCACAGATTGCCCCTTAAAACCCCCTAGAGTTGATCGTCACAGGGCGACGTCATTTTGAATACAGAATATCTCCCTGTGTATTTATTATCGTTGCTGCTCCCCTCTTTCCTCCGACATTAAGTGTGCAGCTATTCAATAACATGGGGCTTTGTGAAAGAGGCCTTTTTTCTACACAGGAGGAGCTCTGGGACAAGAGAAAATATTCACAGAATCATGTGTTAATCCCAAACCGTTGGTGCTACAAACTAATGTCACCAATATCGAAAAGGAGAGACTTTGTTTGGCTCTATGACATCTACGAGTTTAAGTGTCCTCTGAACTCTGTCACGGACTACGTCATTTCCAAGAGGTGTCACAAAAACCGACTGTCCCGACCAAACCGTTGGTGCTACAACCAAGTGTCACCAATATACAGTGGTGTAAAGTACTTAGATAAAAGTACTTTAAAGTATTAATTCAGTCGTTTTTTGGGGGACTTAACTTTACTATTTATATTTTTTGACAACTTTTACTTCACTACATTCCTAATGAAAATAATGTTCAAATTTACGCACTTATCAAGAGAACACCTGGTCATCCCTACTGCCTCTGATCTGGAGGACTCACTAAACAGAGAACATCCCTGGTCGTCCCTACTGGAGGACTCACTAAACAGAACATCCCTGGTCATCCCTACTGCCTCTGATCTGGAGGACTCACTAAACAGAGAACATCCCTGGTCATCCCTACTGCCTCTGATCTGGAGGACTCACTAAACAGAGAACATCCCTGGTCGTCCCTACTGCCTCTGATCTGGAGGACTCACTAAACAGAGAACATCCCTGGTCATCCCTACGGCCTCTGATCTGGAGGACTCACTAAACAGAGAACATCCCTGGTCGTCCCTACTGCCTCTGATCTGGAGAACTCACTAAACAGAGAACATCCCTGGTCATCCCTACTGGAGGACTCACTAAACAGAACATCCCTGGTCATCCCTACTGCCTCTGATCTGGAGGACTCACTAAACAGAGAACATCCCTGGTCATCCCTACTGCCTCTGATCTGGAGGACTCACTAAACAGAGAACATCCCTGGTCATCCCTACTGCCTCTGATCTGGCAGACTCACTAAACAGAGAACATCCCTGGTCATCCCTACTGCCTCTGATCTGGAGGACTCACTAAACAGAGAACATCCCTGGTCGTCCCTACTGCCTCTGATCTGGAGGACTCACTAAACAGAGAACATCCCTGGTCATCCCTACTGACTCTGATCTGGAGGACTCACTAAACAGAGAACACGTGGTCATCCCTACTGCCTCTGATCTGGAGGACTCACTAAACAGAACATCCCTGGTCATCCCTACTGCCTCTGATCTGGAGGACTCACTAAACAGAACATCCCTGGTCATCCCTACTGCCTCTGATCTGGAGGACTCACTAAACAGAGAACATCCCTGGTCATCCCTACTGCCTCTGATCTGGCAGACTCACTAAACAGAGAACACGTGGTCATCCCTACTGCCTCTGATCTGGCGGACTCACTAAACAGAAAACATCCCTGGTCATCCCTACTGCCTCTGATCTGGAGGACTCACTAAACAGAGAACATCCCTGGTCATCCCTACTGACTCTGATCTGGAGGACTCACTAAACAGAGAACACGTGGTCATCCCTACTGCCTCTGATCTGGCGGACTCACTAAACAGAAAACATCCCTGGTCATCCCTACTGCCTCTGATCTGGCAGACTCACTAAATATAAATGCGTTGTTTGTAAATAATGTTGGAGTGTACCCGTGACTATCCGTCTGCTTTGCTTAGTATAAGGAATTTGAAATGATTTATACTTTTACCTTTGATACTTAAGTATATTTAGAACCAAATACTTTTACTCAAGTAGTATTTTACTGAGTGACTTTCACTTTTCACTTGAGTAATTTTCTATTAAGGTATCTTTACTTTTACTCAAGTATGACAACTGGGTACTTTTTCCACCTCTGCCAATATTGAAAACTCAGGAATGCGAAGGTGTCGGTTGTTGTGCTTTAGAACACACACAAGCTCCAGGTAACCCAGGTAACCCAGGTAACCCAGTACCAGGCTGTAAAAAGTGCATAGGGTATAATGTGTAAAAATAAAGTAACAACCCATGAATGAGTCGGCGTGTCCAAACTTTTGACTTACACACATACACACACATACGTATTCAGACCCCTCGACCTTCTCCACATTGTGTTACGTTACAGTCTTATTCTAAAATGGATTTAAATACAGGGTAGCGGCAGGGTAGCCTAGTGGTTAGAGCGTTGGACTAGTAACCGGAAGGTTGCAAGTTCAAACCCCCGAGCTGACGAGGTACAAATCTGTCGTTCTGCCCCTGAACAGACAGTTAACCCACTGTGCCTAGGCCGTCATTGAAAATAAGAATTTGTTCTTAACTGACTTGCCTAGTTAAATAAAGGTAAAATAAATAAATACAAAATAAACATGTATTTCCTCACACAATACCCCATAATGACATCACAATACCCCATAATGACATCCCAATACCCCATAATGACATCACAATTACCCCATAATGACATCACAATACCCCATAATGACATCCCAATACCCCATAATGACATCCCAATACCCCATAATGACATCACAATTACCCCATAATGACATCACAATACCCCATAATGACATCACAATACCCCATGATGACAAAGCAAAAATAGGTTTAGACATTTTTGCAAATGTATAAATACCTTATTCAGACCCTTTTCTATGAGACTTGACATTGAGCTCAGGTGTATCCTGTGTCTATTGATCAGCCCTGAGATGTTTTTACTACTTGATTGGAGTCCACCTGTGGTAAATTCAACTGTTTGGACATGATTTGGAAAGGCACACACCTACATACAGTACCAGTCAAAAGTTTGGACACACCTACTCATTGAAGGGTTTTTCTTTACTTGTACTATTTTCTACATTGTAGAATAATAGCGACATACCTGACCTGTGCAGCGACATAATCAACCCAAATGAAATGGTTTGGGATGAGTTGGAGCGTAGAGTGAAGGAACAGCAGCCAACAAGTGCTCAGCATATGTACGAACCCCTTCAAGACTGTTGGAGAAGCATTCCAGGTGAAGCTGGTTGAGAAAATGCCAAGAGTGTGCAAAGCTGTCATCAAGGCAAAGGCTGGCTACTTTGAAGAAACTCATCTCAACTATATTTTGATTTGTTTAACACTTTTTTGGTTTACTACATGATACCATGTGTGTTATTTCATAGTGTTGATGTCTTCACTATTATTCTACAATGTAGAAAATAGTACAAATAAAGAAAATCCCTGGAATGAGGAAGTGTGTCCAAACTTTTGACTGGTACTGTATATAAGGTCCCACAGTTGCATGCCAGAGCAAAAACCAAGCCACGAGGTTGAAGAAATTGTCTGTAGAGATCAGCGACAGGATTGTGTCGAGGCACAGATCTGGGGAAGGGTGCCAAAACACTTATGCAGCATTGAAGGTCCCCAAGAACACAGTGGCCTCCATTATTATTAAATGGAAGACATTTGGAACCACCAAGACTCTTCCTAGAGCTGGACGCCCGGCCAAACTGACCAATCGGGGGTGAAGAGCCTTGGTCAGGGAGGTGTCGAAGAACCCGATGGTTACTCTGACAGAGCTCCAGAGTTCCTCTGTGGAGATGGGGGAACCTTCCAGAAGGACAACCATCTCTGCAGCACTCCACCAATCAGGCCTTTATGGTAGAGTGGCCAGACGGAAGCCACTCCTCAGTAAAAGGCACATGACAGACAGCTTGGAGTTTGTCAAAAGGCACCTAAAGACTCTCAGACCATGAGAAACAAGGTCCTCTGGTCTGATGAAACCAAGATTGAACTCTTTGCCCTGAATGCCAAGTGTCATGTCTGGAAGAAACCTGGCACCATCCCTACGGTGAAGCATGGTGGTGGCAGCATTATGCTGTGGGGATGTTTTTCAGCAGCAGGGACTGGGAGACTAGTACAGAGAGATCCTTGATGAAAACCTGCTCCAGAGCACTGGGGAAAAGGTTCACCTTCCAACAGGACCCTAAGCACACAGCCAAGACAACGCAGGAGAGGCTTCAGGACAAGTCTCTGAATGTCCTTCAGTGGCCATGAACCTGATCTAACATATCTGGAGAGACCTGAAAATAGCTGTGCAGCGACGCTCCACATCCAACCTGACAGAGCTTGAGAGGATCTGCAGAGAAGAATGGGAGAAACTCCCCAAATACAAGTGTGACAAGCCTGTAGCGTCATACCCAAGAAGACTCGAGGCTGTAATCGCTGCCAAAGGTGCTTCAACAAAGTACTGAGTAAAGGGTCTGAATACTAATGTAGATGGGATATTTAAGTTTTGTTTTTATTTTACATTTAAAAAAAGAAAACGTTTTTGCTTTGTTATTATGGGGTATTGTGATGTCATTATGGGGTATTGTGATGTCATTATGGGGTATTGTGATGTCATTATGGGGTATTGTGATGTCATTATGGGGTATTGTGATGTCATTATGGGGTATTGTGATGTCATTATGGGGTATTGTGATGTCATTATGGGGTATTGTGATGTCATTATGGGGTATTGTGATGTCATTATGGGGTATTGGTTGTAGATTGATGAGGGGAAAAAAACAACAATTGAATACATTTTAGAATAAGGCTGTAACCTAAACAAAATGTGGAGAGAGTCAAGGGGTCTGAATACTTTCCGAATGCACTGTATATCTCCTAGTTTTAGGACAGACACTTCAAAACCTTGTTCCCGATGATTTCTTTTTTGACTGTCTCATTTTTTTGCCATTTATGAATGTGTTATTCAATGCGTTTATCTGGGCTATAGCAGAAAAGGACAAATTCTGTTTCATCAAATATTATTTATTTTTATTCCTACAGGGTTCCTAAAATTTTAAATAAATCTTAAAACAATTCCATAATGTATGTTATCTTAGTAGAGATTGATATCTAAGTGCTGAAACCTAAAGGGTGAACATGGTCCTGATAGAAACTCGTCTGCTTCCTCGTTCTGAACTATTGCTCAGTTTAGTACCAGTGCAGTAATAGCACCAAGCGACCACTAGATGGGGGTGTAGGACCACTACATAAGGAAGTGTCCTGTACTGTGTAATATATTAGTAGTCAACACAGAACTTGGCTTCTGCAGCCAAAGACGAGCTTTTGAAGTCAACATATCTACTGCGTTTTACACTGTAATTTAATCTCACGCTAACACAGTTTAATTGTGTGTGTGAGTGAAAAAGAGAGGGAACGGTGTGTGTGTGTGTGTGTGTGTGTGTGTGTGTGTGTGTGTGTGTGTGTGTGTGTACGCTCCGATACAATGTGTCTTTGTGAGTCCTTGGCATGTGGTCAGAACTGTTTGGATATCAGTGAAAGGAGAGGGAATGAGAGGGATATCAGTGAAAGGAGAGAGTGAATGAGACAAAGAGAGAGGAAGGGCGGTGAAAGGGGGAGGGAGAGAGAGAGTGAAAGATGGGAGAGAGAGAGAGTGAAAGACGGGAGAGAGAGAGAATGAAAGACGGCAGAGAGAGAGGAAGGGCGGTGAAAGAGGGAGGGAGGGAGAGAGAGAGTGAAAGATGGGAGAGGGAGGGAGAGGGTGAAAGATGGGAGAGGGAGGGAGAGAGTGAAAGATGGGGGAGGGAGGGAGGGAGGGGGAGAGAGGAAGGGAGGGGAGAGAAAGTGGGAAGGAGGGCTTTCATAATTACCTCATACATCTCCCCCTCTTCTTTCCATGTTTGTCCTCACCTTCATCTTCCTCTCTCTTCATAACCTAATTTAACGACTTTCAAATGATGCATCCTTTAATCTCTCTCTCTCCTCTCTTTCCTCTCTTCTCTCTCTCTCTTCTCTCTCTCTTCTCTTCTCTCTTCTCTCTCTCTCTTTTCTTTCTCTCTCTCCTCTCTTTTCTCTCTTCTCTCTTCTCTCTTCTCTCTCTCCCCTCTTTTTCCCCTCTTTTCTCTCTCTCCTCTCTTTTCTCTTCTCTCTCTCTCTCTCTCCCCTCTTTTCTCTCCCTCCCCTCTTTTCTCTCTCTGCTCTCTTTTCCCTCTCTCCAGGTCACACTCTCTCCCTCCACCCTCTCTTCCTCCCCCATCTCTATCCCCCTCATCCTCTCTGTCAGTCTCTCTCACCCTCTCTTCCTCCCCCATCTCTATCCCCCCTCATCCTCTCTGTCTGTCTCTCTCACCCTCTCTCTGACCTTCAGTCACTAATCAGGCCAATAGGGAACATGGCCACAGGGCACAGCTGTGTTTGTCCGGGTGTATTTTTATCACAATATATTGACAGTTGGCAGAAACAAAAGGTTAGTGTAAAGAATAATAGACTATTAATATGTTTCTCTGATCATTTAATGTACATTTCCTTTGGGAACAGACCACCTGCTGTGAGTCCCAAATGGAACCCAAAGTGCACTACTTCTGACCAGGGCCTATAGGACTCTGTAGTGCACTACTTCTGACCAGGGCCTATAGGACTCTGTAGTGCACTACTTCTGACCAGGGCCTATAGGACTCTGTAGTGCACTATATATATAGGAGATAGAGAGCCATTTGGAACACAGCCATGTTGTAGAGGCTGAAGTAGGGAAAGTGATTAGAGGGGAACTGACACTTATCAGTTAATGCCAGACTCTACAGGGAGAGGAGAGAGCAAGGGAGAGGAGAGAGTGAATGAGACTATTGCCACCACAGGTGTCCACTCTTTAATATGGCCATCCAACACACATGTCTGGAGGATGGGAAGGTGTGTGTGTGTGTGTGTGTGTCAGCGGGCTGGTGCACTCTGTTGCCGGTAGGAGAGAGAGGGGGAAGTTTTTTTTTTAAATGTATTTTTAATATTTAGGCGAGAGGGAATTTAGACTGTTTAGCACCTACCTTATGGTGGCCATGTTGGGTTTTAACACATTGGGTTATCTAATGAACTATAACCCATCTGTATTACTTGTAGTTCTTATCTTGTTATTTTTAAAAGTGTATTTACATATCTACCCACAAAACATTTATTTATTTTTTAATACTGAATGATAAGAAGTAATGAATGAGACAATACATTGCAAAAAAATATTTTATTTCAACCCCACCTATCACTAACACAATGGAAAGCCACCTATCACTTAACACAATGGAAAGCCACCTATCACTTAACACAATGGAAAGCCACCTATCACTTAACACAATGGAAAGCCACCTATCACTTAACACAATGGAAAGCCACCTATCACTAACACAATGGAAAGCCACCTATCACTAACACAATGGAAAGCCACCTATCACTTAACACAATGGAAAGCCACCTATCACTAACACAATGGAAAGCCACCTATCACTAACACAATGGAAAGCCACCTATCACTAACACAATGGAAAGCCACCTATCACTTAACACAATGGAAAGCCACCTATCACTTAACACAATGGAAAGCCACCTATCACTAACACAATGGAAAGCCACCTATCACTAACACAATGGAAAGCCACCTATCACTTAACACAATGGAAAGCCACCTATCACTTAACAAAATGGAAAGCCACGTATCACTAACACAATGGAAAGCCACCTATCACTTAACACAATGGAAAGCCACCTATCACTTAACACAATGGAAAGCCACCTATCACTTAACACAATGGAAAGTACAAGATAAACAAGACGGATGCACTAGGTCCAGCACCTGTCCACTACATGCATTTACATGGGGCTGTGAGCAGTGACCAACGTGTTGGTTCCAACCTCAAAAGTTACAACAAAGAAGGTTATCAGGTCTGTTAGAAATGAACTGTCCCACTCTGGACAAGGGAAACATTTTCACTGATAGGACAGGTGGACTGTGTTGTAGAGATGTCCTCATCACACTGTGAATCATTTAGCACGCATACGTACAATTTGAATGTGGGGGTGTATCATTTCCGTTCCGTATGAAGATTGTCTTACCCGTTACAAAGTGTTTCAGCATCCTCTGCCAGGTCACTTGGCCTCTTCGTTCTCTCTGGAAGACGACTCACGTCCGATGTCACTTCGTCGCAGCCAGTCACCCCTTCATCACCCCTACAACACAGAAGATACGTGTTTTCTCATGACTTAAGGGTGAAGAGACAGAGATGCTCATTGATGACGTTTAAACTTGTATCAAAAGACATCAATAAAAAAAAAGTCCCTGTCTGTCGTTTTTACGCTCTTATCCAGAGCAACTTGGTACATCCATTTTAATGAATGGTTCCTTGTGGGAATCAAACCCACAACCCTGCCACTACAAGCATTATGCTCTACTAACAGAGCCACACGGGACTGTCCTAACCTGGCAGCAGTCAGTGCAGCCCCACTGGGAAGGAAGTTATTGAGGAATGGTACGAGTTAGAGGAGGAGGACATCTCAAGCACTGAGGTTTGTGGGGACAACTTGGGGCTCAGGTGCCTTCCTTGGCTACCTGAAGAACCAATGCAAAGCACTTCATGGATTTCAATGGAATAACAACCAATGCAAAGCAATTCATATGTTTCGATGTAATAGCTAGCTGGTTTCTGAGCTACTGGTTTCTGAGCCAATGATTTATATATACACTAGATGACTGACAGGGGGCGCTGTTTGAAAGCCACCTCCATCTTGGCACTGCTCTTCCTGTTCCTTTTCCTACATTGTAAAAAGTAATTTAGAAGATATAGAAGTGCTTTATTAATATCTAATATATATCTAATATTTGCTGTTGCTTATTTTCTTATAGACGTCTTGATGCTTTTTTTTTTTTACAATTATATTGTGTGAAGCAAAACATCAAAAATAAAAAAAAACATCCTCCAGTGATTTTTGAACTTTGCAATTCAAGGAGTTGGTTTGATGGGAAGTTGTGATGTCACCCCCCCCCCCCCGCCCCCCCACCTGTAGAAACAATGGAGAACAAAGGAGGAAAGCCCCCCCACCCCCACTTGTGATGTCATGAGTTACTTGGACAACCTATTGAGATGTGCATCATTTTGTTAAGTAAATCAGGTTAATTTGAGGTGAAAAGGAGACTGGAGAGCCACTTGCAAGTACATTTTCAGAAAGTACACAAGCCTCTGTCATATGGACACACTGATATCCCGTGAGCCATTGGTGGCTAAAGAAATGTGGAATTCAGAGAAAGTCTCAAGGCAACAATAGGCCTCAGACTGGACACACAAGCAGTCTTGTCCCACCATGGTATCCAATTGGTAGTTACAGTCTTGTCCCACCATGGTATCCAATTGGTAGTTACAGTCTTGTCCCATTGCTGCAGCTCCCGTACAGACTCAGAAGAGGCATGCATCGTCTGAAACACAACCCAGCCAAGCTGCTTCCTGACACAATGCCCACTTAACCTGGAAGCCAGTTGCACCAATGTGTCAGAAGAAACACCAAACACCCGGCGACCACATCAGCATCCATTGTGCCAAGCCCACCACAGGAGTTGCTGGTGCGCAATGGGACAAGCACATCCCTGCCGGCCAAACCCTCCACTAACCCGGACGACACTGGACCCATGGGTATCCCGATCGGCTGCGACAGAGCCTGGACTTGAACCAGAATCTCTAACGGAAGTTATTGGACAATGGGCACACACTGGTTGAATCCACTTTGTTCCCACGTCATTTCAATGACATTACATTGGGGCCTCCTGAGTGGCACAGCTAGTACTGCATTGCAGGAGGCCCCAATGTAATGTCATTGAAATGACGTGGGAACAAAGTGGATTCAACCAGTGTCCAATAACTTCCGTAAAATACATAAAGCTGACAAATAAAAACATGAGAAAATATCCTGATGAAAATGCCGGTTCTTTCAGTCACATTCATCTCTCTACTCCGCCTGTCTGCCTCCCGTTCTATCTGTCTTGACTTGTGCTGTAGCTAGTGAAGTGAAGCCTTGTATTCAATCAACCAACTGGGTCCGGCCCAAAGCTGTAATGCTATCGTGAACTAGCCTATTCTGGGCCCTCAGAGTTACCCGCACCAGTGAGCTCGGGTTGGACACAGCTCATATTGTGTAAAGGGGGAAAAGTGTTGAGGTATTTTATGACGTTTCCTCTGGATATTATGGGGATTCTCAGAGACATTTTTGCTCTTTCACACTGAAGACTAGTGATTATCAACTATTATCATTCACAATGGATTTTTTAAAATTATTTGTTTTAATTTGTTGACTTACATGCTGACCAAACCACACACGAGTACATCCATGTACATATCAAAACGAACTCTGAACCAATTATATTCATTTGGGGACAGGTTAAAAATGTTGCTAGCTTTAAAAAATATATATCTATATATATTCATAAATGATGGTCATGAAATAAACCAAAACGTGTTTCTCACAAGTGTAGCAGGTTGTGAACTCTGCAAACAACGTTTCCACTCTGAGAATAAGAACAGCAAATGACTTAATTAAAACATGCATTATTAACAGAAATGAATGTAACCAAATGATGGGGATTAATGGTAAATGTACTACTGGTGACATGTGTAATGGGGAATTGATACAAATAAACAATCAAAGGGCAAGCAACTCACATGAAACAATAAATGATAAGAATTGGAGGGCAAACAACTGACATGAAACAATAAATGATAAGAATTGGAGGGCAATCAACTCACATGAAACAATAAATGCTAAGAATTGGAGGGCAAACAACTCACATGAAACAATAAATGCTAAGAATTGGAGGGCAATCAACTCACATGAAACAATAAATGCTAAGAATTGGAGGGCAAACAACTCACATGAAACAATAAATGATAAGAATTGGAGGGCAAACAACTCACACGAAACAATAAATGATAAGAATTGGAGGGCAAACAACTCACATGAAACAATAAATGCTAAGAATTGGAGGGCAAACAACTCACATGAAACAATAAATGATAAGAATTGGAGGGCAAACAACTCACATGAAACAGTAAATGATAAGAATTGGAGGGCTAACAACTCACACGAAACAATAAATGCTAAGAATTGGAGGGCAAACAACTCACATGAAACAATAAATTATAAGAATTGGAGGGCAAACAACTCAGCCATTCTGGAGAGAGACACAGTTTATATCTTCACCACAGACCCTCCCTGTCTTCTTGTCATAACATTGCAAATAGTTGAATACTCAAGACCCATCCTCTTCATATTTTAGAGGCTTTTCACTGACAGCAGCAACTCAACAATCAGCTAGGTCTATTGCCACGTCCAGTGCTCAAGTAGGCCTAGGCCTACACAGCTTGTTATTCAAAACCAAACAGCCATTTGTGCTCTCTGGTGAAGTCATTTGACATATTTCATTTATTTTTGTATAGAAAAGGAATAATTCAATAATTTTGGGCAGATAATTTAAAGGGAGTTTAGCGCTCCCTAAAATAGCTCACATTCCGCGTGTGGAGTATGGTACTTGCACTGCTAGGGGTTGTGGGATTGATTCCAGCAGGGACCAATATGAAAATGTCTGCGATCACTGCTGTATTCTGCACTGTAAAATAACATTTGTTAAATCATGTTTTTGTCAGGTCATCAGGACTATTAAGCCAATGCAACAGCCTGTTTTCAAAAACGGTAGGCTACCAGTAAAAGTGCGTCGCTGCGGGACAATGTCTAGGCTACTATTCTATTTTGGAGAGGATCGGGATCGATGGGGTCTCGCCTAGGGCGGCATCTCGCCCAAGACCAGGCCTGCCGAGGAAACACGCTTCAACGTAGCTGACATTCTTTATGGGGTGTTGTAGGAGGCAGCATGCATGAGAACGGATCACTTTGTGTTAGCTGGCAGTGTGAGCGCGTTAAAAACTCCAACGTTCTTGCCACGCTTCAGCGTAAAGTCTCCAACGCACAGAACACGCCTCAAATTAAAAATGGAATGACAGCGTCTGTCTGTCTGAAAAGAAGAGAGGAGAGAAAAAAAACAACCCTTTTCCCCCCTCACTCTTACTCACTGAATCTCTCCTTCCTTCTCGCTCTGTCCTGCGTGCTCCCCCCTTTCTCAAAAACATGAAGGAAGAAAGAGAAAAATCCGGCTGGACGAGTGTGGAGAATGGAAAGTTTGAGGACAGCTTTTAAAAGAAAACGAAAGAGAGAGAGAGAGAGAGGGAGACAATAATATGCGGATGGAATGAAGATAGGGTGCTTTATAGCCATTCAACGCAATTAAGCGAGACATACGGGCTGCGCACAAGAACGCAGTTACTCGACTTTTCTCAACGTGAGACTTTTAGAATAATTTTAGGATAGATGAATACTCAAACCTCGACTATTAAGACACAAATTATCGTATTTACTAAGTCCTAGAGCAGCTTCATGAGCTGCTAGTCACAGCTCATCCCGGAAAAGGACTTAGCCCCGAGGACCAAGGGGCAGTGACTAGGGCAGGTCGCCGCACCCGGAGTTTAGGCGTTGCCACACGGCGTTGACCCGGAGCCATGGCAGGGGCGAAGCCCGGAGTCCACGCTCTACAGCTCAAACCTGTGTCGGTTCACGACATACTAAAACGGGGGAGCAAGTTTATCAAATGGGACGAGGTTAGTAGTCTACCTACATATCCAAACGTGTGTGTGTGTATTCTTCTCGTATTTTCTCCCCCGCCACAAGTGGCATTCAAGCGCCATTCATTTAAAATATAATAGTAGCATAACTATATGTTAATGTTTTATTGACAAATCTGTACTTTGTGGACATTACTTTGTAGAGCCATGTTGGTTGTGAGAGACAAAGTTGCCTTTTGACACCACAGTCAGAGCAGCCCAGAGGCTGTAGTACAGACTCAACCTGGTCTCAGAGCATTTCGTATGATTCTGTAGGTAAATCGCACAGACTCCATTTAGTATATGTTACGTTTTGTTTGGTTACATAAGACCAATGGTTACTTAACTAACCCACACCGTAACACTTTAACTCCTAAGCTTAATCCTAACTTTAAACATAACCCCTAGCCTAGCTAATATCAGTGAGCTAGCTAACGTTAGCCACCTAGCTAGAATTCATAACATAACATTGCAAAATTCATAATATACACTACATGACCAAAAGTACCTGCTTGTCGAACATCTCATTCCAAAATCATGGGCATTAATATGGAGTTGGTCCCCCCCTTTGCTGCTATAACAGCCTCCACTCTTCTGGGAAGGCTTTCTACTAGATGTTGGAACATTGCTGCGGGGACTTGCATCCATTAAGCCACAAGAGCATTAGTGAGGTCAGGCACTGATGTTGGGGCGATTAGGCCTGGCTCGCAGTCGGCGTTCCAATTCATCCCAAAGGTGTTCGATGGGGTTGAGGTCAGGGCTTTGTGCAGGTCAGTGAAGTTAATTCACACCGATCTCAACAAACCATTTCTGTATAGACCTCGCTTTGTGTACGGGGGCATTGTCATGCTGAAACAGGAAGGGGCCTTCCCCAAACTGTTGCCACAAAGTTGGAAACACAGAATCGTCTAGTATATGCTGTAGCATTAAGTTGTCCCTTAACTGGAGCTAAGCGGCTGAGCCCGAACCATGGAAAACCGCCCCAGACCATTATTCCTCATCCACCAAACTTTACAGTTGGCACTATGCATTGGGGCAGGTAGCGCTCTCCTGGCATCTGCCAAACCCAAATTCATCGGTTGGACTGTTAGATGGTGAAGCGTGAGTCATCACTCCAGAGTCCAATGGCGGCGAGCTTTACACCACTCCAGCTGAGGCTTGTCCTTGCGCATGGTGAACTTAGGCTTGTGTGCGGCTGCTCGGCCATGGAAACCCATTTCATGAAGTTCCTGACGAACAGTTCTTGTGCTGACGTTTTCTTCCAAACGCAGTTTGCAACTCGGTAGTGAGTGTTGCAACCGAGGACAGACTATTTCCACACGCTACACGCTTCAGCACTCGGTGGTCCCGTTCTGTGAGCTTGTGTGGTCTACCACTTTGCGGCCGAGCCATTGTTGCTCCTAGACATTTCCACTTCACAATAGCAGCGCTTACAGTTGACCGGGGCAGCTCTAGCGGTGCTGAAATTTGACGAACTGACTTGTCGAGAAAGGTGGCATCCTATGACGGTGACACGTTGAAAGTCACTGAGCTCTTCAGTGAAGCTAATGTTTGTCAATGGAGATTGCATGGCTGTGTGCTCGATTTTATACACATGTCAGCAACGGGTGTGGCTGTAATAGACGAATCCACTAATTTGAAGGGGTGTCCACATACTTTTTGCGATGTCTTGTATAATACGAATTGTAATTTGTAACAAGTCATACGAAATGGGTGATGGACATTAATATATACCTTACGAAACATAACAAATCATAAACTACACTGAATCAAAATGTAAACGCAACATGTAACAATTTTATGAGGAAATCAGTTTATTTTATGAATTTCACATGGCTGGGAATATCCATATGCATCTTGTTGGTCACAGATACCTTAGAACAGAAGGGGGAGGAGCTACAGCAATGAGTTGGGGAAACGCTAGGCTAGGCTACATGTCAACATACAGGTCCTGTCCCCAATGTATCCCTATGGGTTCTGTTCAAAAGTAGTGCACTATATAGGAATTAGGGTGCAATTTGGGACGTAACACCCATGTGCAGGTATAGATAGGCCTAGCTCTGTTCTCTGTTTTGAATTCTTGTCAAGCAAGTTTTTCCTCAGCTCAGGTTTTTTTATTTATTTATTTTTTTATAAATTCCACGTTCAAAACAACTGGGAACTCGGGAAATCTCAGACTTCCAACTTCAGTTCAAAACGACCAGGATCTCGAGGGGGGAAAAAAACGAGCTCCGACTGGGGAATAATCCATTTGAACATCCAAATCCAAAAATCCAAACATCCAGTCATCCAACTCGGAAATCCAACCGGGTCACTTCTTAGAGCTCCGACTTCCCTACCTGAAGATCACTGACCTCATGATTCGACCTCGAGTTTGTCAGACTTCCCAGTTGTTTTGAATGCAGCAAATTATCACTGCTGGTATTGACCAACCCCCGTTTTCATTCCCACTTTTACGTTCTCTGTCTCTGCTCTGTTGACATGTTGACATGTTGACATGGGAATCTGAAAGACGGCGTATAGGCCTAGAATCAAATGTCGGCATACATAGCAATAATTCCTTATTAAAATGACCATATGGCAGTAGGCAGATTATACATCAGTCGTGTAAACACCTTACTCTGTTTATCTTAATCGGCGTAAATTCAAAATCAAAGTAAGCATACCGCTGATTAAAACACCTGGTTTTCTGAGCAATCTTTCAAATGATTAGGACGTGTAAACACCTTTTTTCAAGCAGAGTTCCAGCGCTGTGTATTTTATCTGTACACGTGCTAACAGCAGCAGTTCAAGACTCTCTCTCTCTCTTTTGTGCAAGTGAAGTGAGTTCGGGAACAACTGAAAGTATCTTAGTTTGAAATAGTTTTCACATACAAACTTTATCTGTCCGAACTCAGGATAAAATGTTCTTCCCCAAAATAACGTGGTCAAGTGTGGTAGAGCGTTTGATTTTGATTGGTGAGTTTCTGCATTTATCATAATTCCCATCAGGCAGCCTGATTTCAGATGTGTCCATGTAAACAGGATTATTAGAGAAATTGTTGTTCTTGCAAAGCATTTAAACATTTTAAACAAATGATTACATTTAAAAAAAATCAGACTATTCACAATAAATCACATTATTATTATTGTGTGCATTGTAACCGTAAGAGGTGAATCAGAATTTAGCCTAGGCTGAAACACCTAAATGTGTGTGGTCATAGCTGTATTTTAAACACCATTGTAGGACTATTTTTGTCCTATTAGTGTACCAGATAAACAAGTATACAATCTGTGTTTTAATAAAGCAAGACAAACAAGTTTTACAGAAAACCTGAGAGCTGCCTCTCTCCCTAATAATTTGTCTTCCGCGTGTTTCACACCACCTCGCCTGGCAACCTGCTCGCATGGTAACCACCTCGCCTGGCAACCTGCTCGCATGGTAACCACCTCACCTGGCAACCGTGGCATGCGTGTGTGTGTGTGTGTGTAGGGGAAATATTTAGTTAAACTGTCAGTATTTTAGTCGTAGGCGCCTGAAGTATTTTACAACTTGTTTTCAATAGAAAAACATTTGCAAACAGACACCAATACATCAGTCTGTACATCTCATGTCAGTATGGTGGTAGAGTTTATTAGTGTCTGTTGGTAGTTCATTATTCACATATAGTTACAGCCAGACTGACCAGTAGAGGGGCCAGTAGGTGTGTTTGGTTGTGAGGGTGTGTGGTTGTGGGTGTGTTTGGTTGTGTGTTTGGGTGTGTTTGGGTGTGTGGGTGTGTTTGGTTGTGTGGATGTGTTTGGATGTGGGTGTGTTTGGTTGTGGGGGTGTGTTTGGTTGTGGGGGTGGGTGTGTGTTTGGTTGTGGGTGTGTTTGGTTGTGGGTGTGTTTGGTTGTGGGGGTGTGTTTGGTTGTGGGGGTGGGGGTGTGTTTGGTTGTGGGTGTGTTTGGTTGTGGGTGTGTGGGTGTGTTTGGTTGTGGGGGTGTGTTTGGTTGTGGGGGTGGGTGTGTGTTTGGTTGTGGGTGTGTGTGTGTGTGTGTTCATAAAGACCATTTATCATAAATCAACTTGTTAGCTGGCGCAATATCCACTGTTGTGTTGACACTACACACACACACACACACACACACACACACACACACACACACACACACACTATAGAAAGTGAATCTTTCCCTACAGTGAATGTGGTTTTATTCTGGGTGTTTTGTGTTTCACTCTGAATGACTTCCTGTCTCAGCTTGTTGTGCTCTCTGGAGCCAAAACGACTTTCCCCTCCCTTCTTTGCTCCCTCTCTCCCTCAACTACATCCGTTCTGCTCCTGAATTAGAGAGAGAGAGAGAGAGCTCACAGTGAAACACACCATGACACTCTAACAGAGGGCTGAGAAACACAGAGAGAGATCAAAGCCCATTGTATTGACGGGGGGGAGGGAAACTCAGTGATTGTCTAAACTAGTCACACTATGTACTGAAACGCATTGTTACAGTAGGGAGGGAGGGAGGGACAGACAGACAGACAGAGGGAAAGAATGAAGGGAAGACGGAAGGAGTGGTAGAGACAGAGGGGACAAGAAAGGTTGTAGGTCAAACACAGCCACATGTGAAGTGAGGGATTCTGGGATTGACATGTGTATTCTCCCCCTCTTCTTCTCTCTCCCTATCCCTCCTGTCCTCTATTCACCCTCCTCCTCTTCTTCTCTCTCCCTATCCCTCCTGTCCTCTATTCTCCCTCCTCCTCTTCTTCTCTCTCCCTATCCCTCCTGTCCTCTATTCTCCCTCCTCCTCTTCTTCTCTCTCCCTATCCCTCCTGTCCTCTATTCTCCCGCCTCCCTATCCCTCCTCATCCTCTTCCTCCTCTCCTTCTCTCTCTCTCCCTCTCCTCTTCCCTCCTGTCCTCTATTCAGGTCTCTCTCCCTATCCCTCCTCCTCCTCTCCTTCTCTCTCTCCATATCCCCCCTTCTCTCTCTCGCTCTCCTCTTTCCTCCTGTCCTCTATTCAGGTCTCTCTCTCCCTCTCCTCTTCCCTCCTGTCCTCTATTCAGGTCTCTCTCCCTCTCCTCCTCCTCTCCTTTTCTCGCTCACTATCCCTCCCCCTCTCCTCCTCTCTCTCCCTATCCCTCCTCCTCTCCTTCTCTCTCTCCCTCTCCTCTTCCCTCCTGTCCCCTATTCAGGTCTCTCTCCCTCCTCTTCCCCCCTGTCCTCTATTCAGATCTCTCTCCCTCTCCTCTTCCCTCCTGTCCTCTCCTTTTCTCTCTCCCTCTCCTCTTCCCTCCTGTCCTCTCCTCTCTCTCTCTCCTCTTCCCTCCTGTCCTCTATTCAGGTCTCTCTTCCTCCCCTCTTCCCTCCTGTCCTCTATTCAGGTCTCTCTCCCGCTCCTCTTCCCTCCTGTCCCCTATTCAGGTCTCTCTCCCTCTCCTCTTCCCTCCTGTCCTCTCCTTCTCTCTCTCTCTCCTCTTCCCTCCTGTCCTCTCCTTCTCTCTCTCTCTCTCTCTCTCTCCTCTTCCCTCCTGTCCTCTCCTTCTCTCTCTCTCTCTCCTCTTCCCTCCTGTCCTCTCCTCTCTCTCCCTCTGCTCTTCCCTCCTGTCCTCTCCTTCTCTCTCTCCCTCTGCTCTTCCCTCCTGTCCTCTCCTTCTCTCTCTCCCTCCTCTTCCCTCCTGTCCTCTATTCAGGTCTCTCTCCCTCTCCTCTTCCCTCCTGTCCTCTATTCAGGTCTCTCTCCCTCTCCTCTTCCCTCCTGTCCTCTATTCAGGTCTCTCTCCCTCTCCTCTTCCCCCCCTGTCCTCTATTCAGGTATCTCTCCCTCTCCTCTTCCCTCCTGTCCTCTATTCAGGTCTCTCTCCCTCTCCTCTTCCCTCCTGTCCTCTATTCAGGTCTCTCTCCCTCTCCTCTTCCCTCCTGTTCTCTATTCAGGTCTCTCTCCCTCTCCTCTTCCCTCCTGTCCTCTATTCAGGTCTCTCTCCCTCTCCTCTTCCCTCCTGTCCTCTATTCAGGTCTCTCTCCCTCTCCTCTTCCCCCCCTGTCCTCTATTCAGGTATCTCTCCCTCTCCTCTTCCCTCCTGTCCTCTATTCAGGTCTCTCTCCCTCTCCTCTTCCCTCCTGTCCTCTATTCAGGTCTCTCTCCCTCTCCTCTTCCCTCCTGTTCTCTATTCAGGTCTCTCTCCCTCTCCTCTTCCCTCCTGTCCTCTATTCAGGTCTCTCTCCCTCTCCTCTTCCCTCCTGTCCTCTATTCAGGTTTCTCTCCCTCTCCTCTTCCCTCCTGTCCTCTATTCAGGTCTCCCTCTCCTCTTCCCACCTGTCCTCTATTCAGGTCTCTCTCCCTCTCTTCTTCCCTCCTGTCCTCTCCTTCTCTCTCCCTCTCCTCTTCCCTCCTGTCCTCTATTCAGGTCTCCCTCTCCTCTTCCCCCCTGTCCTCTATTCAGGTCTCTCTCTCTCTCTCCCTCCCTCTCCTCCTCCTCCTCTCCTTCTCTCTCTCCCTCCCTCTCCTCCTCCTCCTCTCCTTCTCTCTCTCCCTCCCTCTCCTCCTCCTCCTCTCCTTCTCTCTCTCCCTCCCTCTCCTCCTCCTCCTCTCCTTCTCTCTCTCCCTCCCTCTCCTCCTCCTCCTCTCCTTCTCTCTCTCCCTCCCTCTCCTCCTCCTCCTCCTCTCCTTCTCTCTCTCCCTCCCTCTCCTCCTCCTCCTCTCCTTCTCTCTCTCCCTCCCTCTCCTCCTCCTCTCCTTCTCTCTCTCCCTCCCTCTCCTCTTTCCTCCTGTCCTCTATTCAGGTCTCTCTCTCCCTCCCTCTCCTCCTCATCCTCTCCTTCTCTCTCCCTCCCTCTCCTCCTCCTCTCCTCTCTCTCCCTCCCTCTCCTCTTTCCTCCTGTCCTCTATTCAGGTCTCTCTCTCCCTCCCTCTCCTCATCATCCTCTCCTTCTCTCTCCCTCCCTCTCCTCCTCCACTCCTCTCTCTCCCTCCCTCTCCTCCTCCTCATCCTCTCCTTCTCTCTCCCTTCCTCTCCTCCTCCTCTCCTTCTCTCTCCCTCCCTCTCCTCTTTCCTCCTGTCCTCTATTCAGGTCTCTCTCTCCCTCCCTCCCTCTCCTCCTCATCCTCTCCTTCTCTCTCTCCCTCCCTCTCCTCCTCCTCTCCTTCTCTCTCTCCCTCCCTCTCCTCCTCCTCTCCTTCTCTCTCCCTCCCTCTCCTCTTTCCTCCTGTCCTCTATTCAGGTCTCTCTCTCCCTCCCTCTCCTCCTCCTCATCCTCTCCTTCTCTCTCCCTCCCTCTCCTCTTTCCTCCTGTCCTCTATTCAGGTCTCTCCCTCCCTCTCCTCCTCCTCCTCCTCTCCTTCTCTCTCTCCCTCCCTCTCCTCCTCATCCTCTCCTTCTCTCTCCCTCCCTCTCCTCCTCCTCTCCTTCTCTCTCCCTCCCTCTCCTCTTTCCTCCTGTCCTCTATTCAGGTCTCTCCCTCCCTCCCTCTCCTCCTCATCCTCTCCTTCTCTCTCTCCCTCCCTCTCCTCATCCTCTCCTTCTCTCTCCCTCTTTTTCGCTTAATGATTTTCCCGTCGTCCCTTTCCCTTTTACTCTCTTCTCCTCACCAGAGTCCAAAGGTTCTCTGCTGTCATCAACCTTTATGTTGCCAGAGCAGCACACACACACACACACACACACACACACACACACACACACACACACACTGGTTATCCCTGCATAATAACTGATTTATGAGGTGCTGATATGAAAAAACAGACTTTACCTTTATACTATACATAATGAGAACATTCTCTCTCTCCACCTTATCTCTCTCCCTCCTCCCACCACTTTCTTCCTGTTCCCTCTCTCCTTCCCACCCTCTCTCCGTATCTCTGCGTTATACAGCAGGCTGTATCTGTCAGTGTTCCCAGGCGGCTCATGGTGTGGTTTTTGAACACAGCAGCAGTGACCGCACATGAGAAAAGAGCATAAACCACACAGACACACTCTGAGCTACACTCTGAGCTACACAAGAGAGACAGTTGTTGGCTTCAGGAATGGCTGAGATGTTTGTGGTGTTCTCTAGCTGTGAGGGAGAGGTGAGGGAGAGCAGAACTCATATCCATGTGTGAATAGACTATCGTTAATAAGGCCTGTGCATGGAGAGGTCTGGAGAGCAACAGGTTGTGGGGAGGGGAGGAGAGCGGGAAGACGAGAGAGAGAGAGAGAGAGAGAGAGAGAGAGAGAGAGAGAGAGAGAGAGAGAGAGAGAGAGAGAGAGAGAGAGAGAGAGAGAGAGAGAGAGAGAGAGAGAGAGAGAGAGAGAGAGAGAGAGAGAGAGAGAGAGAGAGAGAGAGAGAGAGAGAGAGAGAGAGAGAGAGAGAGAGAGAGAGAGAGAGAGAGACTTAAGTAACTTGTGTGTTAGGTCTGTATTCACAAAGCATCTGAGTAGGAGTGCTGATCTAGGATCAGTTTGCCCTTTTTAAATCATAATGAATTAGATTATATGGACAGGGGGGCACCTGATCCTAGATCAACACTCCTACTCTGAGACGTGAATTTGTGAATACAGAACTAACTCATGCTTCTTTACAGCGTGTCGTGTTTCTGGGTCATATTCATTAGAAACCAAACGAAAGAAAACATAGGGGAGGGACTTCCTTGAACTTGTCCAATAAGAAACATTATTTTTATTTATTTTTTGCTACGGTGTGCACCTTATGAATACGGGCCACAACAACGATCCTATCACAGTGGAGAGAGAACCATAGCAGTTGGCCTTTATGTTTGATGGCTGAGCACATCTAGCAGACTGTAGTTTCAACGTTGATGCTAGCATACCAACCAAGGTGCCTGGTAGTTCTTTCTTTTATTTTTATTTGACATTTATTTAACCAGGCAAGTCAGTTAAGAACAAATTCTTATTTTCAATGACGGCCTAGGAACAGTGGGTTAACTGCCTCGTTCAGGAGCAGAACGACAGATTTTGTACCTAGTCAGCTCGTGGGTTTGAACTTGCAACCTTCCGGTTACTAGTCCAACGCTCTAACCACCAGGCTACCCTGCCGCCCCATTTAACCCTGATGAAGACGGCTTGCTTGTCCAAAACGTTGGACGGAAACATTTTTTTTGCATCTGAGCTCCTAGAGTGTGTGGCTCTCGTTTATTTTTTAAGTCCTCCGCTAGCACCTCGCCTAAATAGGTGTGCACTTCTTTTGCCTCTAGATTACCTGGTATTTCTATGTCACTCTAGGAGGGAAATGTGTGTGTGTGTGTGTGTGTGTGAGAGAGAGAGATATGGTGGAAAGTGAAACCTTCATGTACAGTAAATGGTAGTGAATGACACTGAAACCACTCCTGGCCCCCATAGGGGCCGCCTAACGAGAGATATTGAATGGAGATATGAGACGAGGAGGAGAAAGCACTGGAAAGGAAAGGAGAAATGAGAGAGAGAGAGAGAGAGAGATCCTCCCTAACCGCAGAGAAAAAGCACCACAGCACAGAAAGTGTTTGACTGAAAAGTTCTGTTACCCGAAATCCCTAATTTGTTTAGGAAAAAACATTCCCTTTCCCCTCAACCCTTGCTCTCTTTTACGTGAAACATGTGACCAATAGGACCTGACCCACAGCCTGTCATAATCACATCAGTAAGAGGTGTTATAACATCACAGTAACATGTGACCAATAGGACCTGACCTACAGCCTGTCATAATCACATCAGTAAGAGGTGTTATAACATCACAGTAACATGTGACCAATAGGACCTGACCCACAGCCTGTCATAATCACATCAGTAAAAGGTGTTATAACTCCCATCACAGTAACATGTGACCAATAGGACCTGACCCACAGCCTGTCATAATCACATCAGTAAAAGGTGTTATAACTCCCATCACAGTAACATGTGACGGCAAAATGGATGCGCGGGGGGATGTGAGAAAGAAACTGGAAGTGAGCGAATGTTGACTGGTTTCTCAGAAGGGGAAGTCAGATGTGTGGAAGAGGTTTGAATTAGTTGTGGAAACTATTGGTTATCAACAAAAAGGTATAGGAGCAAGTATTATATTATGTAGTATATAGTATATACTGAATTTTATATATATACTGCTCAAAAAAATAAAGGGAACACTTAAACAACACAATGTAACTCCAAGTCAATCACACTTCTGTGAAATCAAACTGTCCACTTAGGAAGCAACACTGATTGACAATAAATTTCACATGCTGTTGTGCAAATGGAATAGACAACAGGTGGAAATTATAGGCAATTAGCAAGACACCCCCAATAAAGGAGTGGTTCTGCAGGTGGTGACCACAGACCACTTCTCAGTTCCTTTGCTTCCTGGCTGATGTTTTGGTCACTTTTGAATGCTGCCGGTGCTTTCACTCTAGTGGTAGCATGAGACGGAGTCTACAACCCACACAAGTGGCTCAGGTAGTGCAGCTCATCCAGGATGGCACATCAATGCGAGCTGTGGCAAGAAGGTTTGCTGTGTCTGTCAGCGTAGTGTCCAGAGCATGGAGGCGCTACCAGGAGACAGGCCAGTACATCAGGAGACGTGGAGGAGGCCGTAGGAGGGCAACAACCCAGCAGCAGGACCTCTACCTCCGCCTTTGTGCAAGGAGGAGCAGGAGGAGCACTGCCAGAGCCCTGCAAAATGACCTCCAGCAGGCCACAAATGTGCATGTGTCTGCTCAAACGGTCAGAAACAGACCGCGTTGGCGGATGCTTTAGTCCAGGTCTGGGAGGAGATCCCTCAGGAGACCATCCGCCACCTCATCAGGAGCATGCCCAGGCATTGTAGGGAGGTCATACAGGCACGTGGAGGCCACACACACTACTGAGCCTCATTTTGACTTGTTTTAAGGATATTACATCACAGTTGGATCAGCCTGTAGTGTGGTTTTTCACTTTAATTTTGAGTGTGACTCCAAATCCAGACCTCCATGGGTTAATACATTTGATTTCCATTGATAATTTTTGTGTGATTTTGTTGTCAGCACATTCAGCTATGTAAAGAAAAAAGTATTTAATAAGAATATTTCATTCATTCAGATCTAGGATGTGTTATTTTAGTGTTCCCTTTATTTTTTTGAGCAGTGTATGTGTGTATATATATATACAGTGCCTTGCGAAAGTATTCGGCCCCCTTGAACTTTGCGACCTTTTGCCACATTTCAGGCTTCAAACATAAAGATATAAAACTGTATTTTTTTTGTGAAGAATCAACAACAAGTGGGACACAATCATGAAGTGGAACGACATTTATTGGATATTTCAAACTTTTTTAACAAATCAAAAACTGAAAAATTAGCTCAGCAGGTTAACACAGTCGTATGGCATGCAGGAGACCTGGCTTTCCAACCTCATGCCGGTCACATTTTAGTCATATGTGTACAGTGTGTATATCCCGATGTATTAACGTGTGTGTGTGTGTGTGTGTGTGTAGGAGCCCAACAGCGGTCACCCAACCCTCATCACTCTGAAGGTGGACCCAGATGGATTCTTCCTTTACTGGACTGGTGGGGCCAACATGGTAAGTCTGGTGGGGCCAACGTGGTGAGTCTGGTGGGGCCAACGTGGTGAGTCTGGTGGGGCCAACGTGGTGAGTCTGGTGGGGCCATCGTGGTGAGTCTGGTGGGGCCAACGTGGTGAGTCTGGTGGGGCCAACGTGGTGAGTCTGGTGGGGCCAACGTGGTGAGTCTGGTGGGGCCAACGTGGTGAGTCTGGTGGGGCCAACATGGTGAGTCTGGTGGGGCCAACATGGTGAGTCTGGTGGGGCCAACATGGTGAGTCTGGTGGGGCCAACATGGTGAGTCTGGTGGGGCCAACGTGGTGAGTCTGGTGGGGCCAACATGGTGAGTCTGGTGGGGCCAACATGGTGAGTCTGGTGGGGCCAACATGGTGAGTCTGGTGGGGCCAACATGGTGAGTCTGGTGGGGCCAACATGGTGAGTCTAGTGGGGACAACGTGGTGAGTCTAGTGGGGACAACGTGGTGAGTCTGGTGGGGACAACATATACACACACACAATACCCCATAATGACAAAGTGAAAACAGGTTTTTAGAATTTTTTGCAAATGTATAAAAAAATGAAAGATAGAGAGGAAGAATGATACATTATAAGCTCCGAGACAGGCTCCTGGACTTGAACCTGATCAAACATCTCTGGAGAGACCTGAAAATCGCTGTGCAGTGATGCTCCCTATTCAACCTGACAGAGCTTGAGAGGATCTGCAGAGAAGAATGGGAGAAACTCCCCAAATACAGGTGGGCCGAGCTTGTAGCGTCATACCCAAGAAGACTTGAGGCTGTAATCGCTGCCAAAGGTGCTTCAACAAAGTACTGAATAAAGGGTCTGAATACTTATGTAAATGGGCTATTTCAATTGTATTTTTAACACATTTGCAAAGTTTTCTAAAAACCTGTTTTTACTTTGTCATTATGGGGTATTGTGATGTCATTATGGGATATTGTGATGTCATAATGGGGTTTTGTGTGTAGATTGATGAGGGGAAAAAAAACAATTTAATCAATTTTAGAATAAGGCTGTAACGTAACAACATGTGGAAAAAGTCAAGCGGTCTGAATATTTTCTGAAAGCACTGAAGTGTTGTGTTTACCTCGTCTTTCACTGTATATCAGATTTCCATGTGGAAGTCATTTCTGTTGTTCTTATTGTCTTCATCTCTTCTTAATCCTTTCTTTCTCATCCCACTGTCCTGTCTCCTTCTTTAACTCTCACACACCCTCTTTCTCTCTCTCACACACACCCTCTTTCTCTCTCTCACACACACCCTCTTTCTCTCTCTCACACACCCTCTTTCTCTCTCTCTCACACGCACCCTCTTTCTCTCACACACACCCTCTTTCTCTCTCTCACACACACCCTCTTTCTCTCTCTCACACACACCCTCTTTCTCTCTCTCACACACACCCACTTTCTCTCTCTCACACACACCCTCTTTCTCTCTCTCACACACACCCTCTTTCTCTCTCTCACACACCCTCTCACTCTTTCTCTCTCACACACACACGCTCTCACTTTCTCTCACACCCTCTCACTCTCTCACACACACACACCCTCTCTCTCTCACACACACCCCCTCACTCTTTCTCTCTCACACACACACACACCCTCTCTCTCACACACACCCTCTCTCACACACACACACCATCTCTCTCACTCACACACTCTCTCTACTTCTCTCTCTCTCTTTCTCACACACGTACACGCACTCTCTCTCTATCCATTCCTGATGTTGTTCTCTCTGTGTCTCATTAGTCCAGACAGTTGTATGTGTTCCAAATGGCTCCCTATGTAGTAAAGTAGTGTGCTGTTTCACCCAGAGCCCTGTAGTAAAGTAGTGTGCTGTGTTTCACCCAGAGCCCTGTAGTAAAGTAGTGTTCTGTGTTTCACCCAGAGCCCTGTAGTAAAGTAGTGTGCTGTGTTTCACCCAGAGCCCTGTAGTAAAGTAGTGTGCTGTTTCACCCAGAGCCCTGTAGTAAAGTAGTGTGCTGTGTTTCACCCAGAGCCCTGCTGTGTTTCACCCAGAGCCCTGCTGTGTTTCACCCAGAGCCCTGCTGTGTTTCACCCAGAGCCCTGCTGTGTTTCACCCAGAGCCCTGCTGTGTTTCACCCAGAGCCCTGTAGTAAAGTAGTGTGCTGTGTTTCACCCAGAGCCCTGTAGTAAAGTAGTGTGCTGTGTTTCACCCATAGCCCTGTAGTAAAGTAGTGTGCTGTGTTTCACCCATAGCCCTGTAGTAAAGTAGTGTGCTGTGTTTCACCCAGAGCCCTGCTGTGTTTTCCCCAGAGCCCTGTAGTAAAGTAGTGTGCTGTGTTTCACCCAGAGCCCTGTAGTAAAGTAGTGTGCTGTGTTTCACCCAGAGCCCTGTAGTAAAGTAGTGTGCTGTGTTTCACCCAGAGCCCTGTAGTAAAGTAGTGTGCTGTGTTTCACCCAGAGCCCTGTAGTAAAGTAGTGTGCTGTGTTTCACCCAGAGCCCTGTAGTAAAGTAGTGTGCTGTGTTTCACCCAGAGCCCTGTAGTAAAGTAGTGTGCTGTGTTTCACCCAGAGCCCTGTAGTAAAGTAGTGTTCTGTGTTTCACCCAGAGCCCTGTAGTAAAGTAGTGTTCTGTGTTTCACCCAGAGCCCTGTAGTAGTGTGCTGTGTTTCACCCAGAGCCCTGTAGTAGTGTGCTGTGTTTTCCCCAGAGCCCTGTAGTAAAGTAGTGTGCTGTGTTTCACCCAGAGCCCTGTAGTAAAGTAGTGTTCTGTGTTTCACCCAGAGCCCTGTAGTAAAGTAGTGTTCTGTGTTTCACCCAGAGCCCTGTAGTAAAGTAGTGTTCTGTGTTTCACCCAGAGCCCTGTAGTAAAGTAGTGTTCTGTGTTTCACCCAGAGCCCTGTAGTAGTGTGCTGTGTTTCACCCAGAGCCCTGTAGTAGTGTGCTGTGTTTTCCCCAGAGCCCTGTAGTAAAGTAGTGTGCTGTGTTTCACCCAGAGCCCTGTAGTAAAGTAGTGTTCTGTGTTTCACCCAGAGCCCTGCTGTGTTTCACCCAGAGCCCTGCTGTGTTTCACCCAGAGCCCTGCTGTGTTTTCCCCAGAGCCCTGTAGTAAAGTAGTGTGCTGTGTTTCACCCAGAGCCCTGTAGTAAAGTAGTGTTCTGTGTTTCACCCAGAGCCCTGCTGTGTTTCACCCAGAGCCCTGCTGTGTTTTCCCCAGAGCCCTGTAGTAAAGTAGTGTTCTGTGTTTCACCCAGAGCCCTGCTGTGTTTCACCCAGAGCCCTGCTGTGTTTCCCCCAGAGCCCTGTAGTAGTGTGCTGTGTTTTCCCCAGAGCCCTGTAGTAAAGTAGTGTGCTGTGTTTCCCCCAGAGCCCTGTAGTAAAGTAGTGTGCTGTGTTTCCCCCAGAGCCCTGTAGTAAAGTAGTGTTCTGTGTTTCACCCAGAGCCCTGCTGTGTTTCCCCCAGAGCCCTGTAGTAGTGTGCTGTGTTTTCCCCAGAGCCCTGTAGTAAAGTAGTGTGCTGTGTTTCCCCCAGAGCCCTGTAGTAAAGTAGTGTGCTGTGTTTCCCCCAGAGCCCTGTAGTAAAGTAGTGTGCTGTGTTTCCCCCAGAGCCCTGTAGTAAAGTAGTGTGCTGTGTTTCCCCCAGAGCCCTGTAGTAAAGTAGTGTGCTGTGTTTCACCCAGAGCCCTGTAGTAAAGTAGTGTGCTGTGTTTCCCCCAGAGCCCTGTAGTAAAGTAGTGTGCTGTGTTTCCCCCAGAGCCCTGTAGTAAAGTAGTGTGCTGTGTTTCCCCCAGAGCCCTGTAGTAAAGTAGTGTGCTGTGTTTCCCCCAGAGCCCTGTAGTAAAGTCGTGTGCTGTGTTTCCCCCAGAGCCCTGTAGTAAAGTAGTGTGCTGTGTTTTCCCCAGAGCCCTGTAGTAAAGTCGTGTGCTGTGTTTCCCCCAGAGCCCTGTAGTAAAGTCGTGTGCTGTGTTTCCCCCAGAGCCCTGTAGTAAAGTAGTGTGCTGTGTTTTCCCCAGAGCCCTGTAGTAAAGTAGTGTGCTGTTTCACCCAGAGCCCTGTAGTAAAGTAGTGTTCTGTGTTTCACCCAGAGCCCTGTAGTAAAGTAGTGTTCTGTGTTTCACCCAGAGCCCTGTAGTAAAGTAGTGTTCTGTGTTTCCCCCAGAGCCCTGTAGTAAAGTCGTGTGCTGTGTTTCCCCCAGAGCCCTGTAGTAAAGTAGTGTGCTGTGTTTTCCCCAGAGCCCTGTAGTAAAGTCGTGTGCTGTGTTTCCCCCAGAGCCCTGTAGTAAAGTCGTGTGCTGTGTTTCCCCCAGAGCCCTGTAGTAAAGTAGTGTGCTGTGTTTTCCCCAGAGCCCTGTAGTAAAGTAGTGTTCTGTGTTTCACCCAGAGCCCTGTAGTAAAGTAGTGTTCTGTGTTTCCCCCAGAGCCCTGTAGTAAAGTCGTGTGCTGTGTTTCCCCCAGAGCCCTGTAGTAAAGTAGTGTGCTGTGTTTTCCCCAGAGCCCTGTAGTAAAGTCGTGTGCTGTGTTTCCCCCAGAGCCCTGTAGTAAAGTAGTGTGCTGTGTTTCCCCCAGAGCCCTGTAGTAAAGTAGTGTGCTGTGTTTCCCCCAGAGCCCTGTAGTAAAGTAGTGTGCTGTGTTTCCCCCAGAGCCCTGTAGTAAAGTAGTGTGCTGTGTTTCCCCCAGAGCCCTGTAGTAAAGTAGTGTGCTGTGTTTCACCCAGAGCCCTGTAGTAAAGTAGTGTGCTGTGTTTCACCCAGAGCCCTGTAGTAAAGTAGTGTGCTGTGTTTTCCCCAGAGCCCTGTAGTAAAGTCGTGTGCTGTGTTTCACCCATAGCCCTGTAGTAAAGTAGTGTGCTGTGTTTCACCCAGAGCCCTGTAGTAAAGTCGTGTGCTGTGTTTTCCCCAGAGCCCTGTAGTAAAGTCGTGTGCTGTGTTTCACCCATAGCCCTGTAGTAAAGTAGTGTGCTGTGTTTTCCCCAGAGCCCTGTAGTAGTGTGCTGTGTTTCACCCAGAGCCCTGTAGTAAAGTCGTGTGCTGTGTTTCCCCCAGAGCCCTGTAGTAAAGTAGTGTTCTGTGTTTCACCCAGAGCCCTGTAGTAGTGTGCTGTGTTTCCCCCAGAGCCCTGTAGTAAAGTAGTGTGCTGTGTTTCACCCAGAGCCCTGTAGTAAAGTCGTGTGCTGTGTTTCCCCCAGAGCCCTGTAGTAAAGTAGTGTGCTGTGTTTCACCCAGAGCCCTGTAGTAAAGTCGTGTGCTGTGTTTCCCCCAGAGCCCTGTAGTAGTGTGCTGTGTTTCACCCAGAGCCCTGTAGTAAAGTAGTGTTCTGTGTTTTCCCCAGAGCCCTGTAGTAAAGTAGTGTGCTGTGTTTTCCCCAGAGCCCTGTAGTAAAGTAGTGTGCTGTGTTTCACCCAGAGCCCTGTAGTAAAGTAGTGTGCTGTGTTTCACCCAGAGCCCTGTAGTAGTGTGCTGTGTTTCCCCCAGAGCCCTGTAGTAAAGTAGTGTGCTGTGTTTCACCCAGAGCCCTGTAGTAGTGTGCTGTGTTTCCCCCAGAGCCCTGTAGTAAAGTAGTGTGCTGTGTTTCCCCCAGAGCCCTGTAGTAGTGTGCTGTGTTTCCCCCAGAGCCCTGTAGTAGTGTGCTGTGTTTCCCCCAGAGCCCTGTAGTAGTGTGCTGTGTTTCCCCCAGAGCCCTGTAGTAAAGTAGTGTGCTGTGTTTCCCCCAGAGCCCTGTAGTAGTGTGCTGTGTTTTCCCCAGAGCCCTGTAGTAAAGTCGTGTGCTGTGTTTCCCCCAGAGCCCTGTAGTAGTGTGCTGTGTTTCCCCCAGAGCCCTGTAGTAGTGTGCTGTGTTTCCCCCAGAGCCCTGTAGTAGTGTGCTGTGTTTCCCCCAGAGCCCTGTAGTAAAGTAGTGTGCTGTGTTTCCCCCAGAGCCCTGTAGTAAAGTAGTGTGCTGTGTTTCACCCAGAGCCCTGTAGTAAAGTAGTGTGCTGTGTTTCCCCCAGAGCCCTGTAGTAGTGTGCTGTGTTTCACCCAGAGCCCTGTAGTAAAGTAGTGTGCTGTGTTTCCCCCAGAGCCCTGTAGTAAAGTAGTGTGCTGTGTTTTCCCCAGAGCCCTGTAGTAAAGTAGTGTGCTGTGTTTCACCCAGAGCCCTGTAGTAAAGTAGTGTGCTGTGTTTCACCCAGAGCCCTGTAGTAAAGTAGTGTGCTGTGTTTTCCCCAGAGCCCTGTAGTAAAGTAGTGTGCTGTGTTTCACCCAGAGCCCTGTAGTAAAGTAGTGTGCTGTGTTTCCCCCAGAGCCCTGTAGTAGTGTGCTGTGTTTCACCCAGAGCCCTGTAGTAAAGTAGTGTGCTGTGTTTCCCCCAGAGCCCTGTAGTAAAGTAGTGTGCTGTGTTTCCCCCAGAGCCCTGTAGTAGAGTCGTGTGCTGTGTTTCCCCCAGAGCCCTGTAGTAAAGTAGTGTGCTGTGTTTCCCCCAGAGCCCTGTAGTAAAGTAGTGTGCTGTTTCCCCCAGAGCCCTGTAGTAAAGTAGTGTGCTGTGTTTCACCCAGAGCCCTGTAGTAGAGTCGTGTGCTGTGTTTCCCCCAGAGCCCTGTAGTAGTGTGCTGTGTTTCCCCCAGAGCCCTGTAGTAGTGTGCTGTGTTTCACCCAGAGCCCTGTAGTAAAGTAGTGTGCTGTGTTTCCCCCAGAGCCCTGTAGTAAAGTCGTGTGCTGTGTTTCCCCCAGAGCCCTGTAGTAAAGTAGTGTGCTGTTTCCCCCAGAGCCCTGTAGTAAAGTCGTGTGCTGTGTTTCACCCAGAGCCCTGTAGTAGAGTCGTGTGCTGTGTTTCCCCCAGAGCCCTGTAGTAGTGTGCTGTGTTTCCCCCAGAGCCCTGTAGTAGTGTGCTGTGTTTCACCCAGAGCCCTGTAGTAAAGTAGTGTGCTGTGTTTCCCCCAGAGCCCTGTAGTAAAGTCGTGTGCTGTGTTTCCCCCAGAGCCCTGTAGTAAAGTCGTGTGCTGTGTTTCCCCCAGAGCCCTGTAGTAGTGTGCTGTGTTTCACCCAGAGCCCTGTAGTAAAGTAGTGTTCTGTGTTTCCCCCAGAGCCCTGTAGTAAAGTCGTGTGCTGTGTTTTCCCCAGAGCCCTGTAGTAAAGTAGTGTGCTGTGTTTCCCCCAGAGCCCTGTAGTAAAGTCGTGTGCTGTGTTTCCCCCAGAGCCCTGTAGTAAAGTCGTGTGCTGTGTTTCCCCCAGAGCCCTGTAGTAAAGTCGTGTGCTGTGTTTCCCCCAGAGCCCTGTAGTAAAGTAGTGTGCTGTGTTTCCCCCAGAGCCCTGCTGTGTTTCCCCCAGAGCCCTGTAGTAGTGTGCTGTGTTTCCCCCAGAGCCCTGTAGTAAAGTCGTGTGCTGTGTTTCCCCCAGAGCCCTGCTGTGTTTCCCCCAGAGCCCTGTAGTAAAGTCGTGTGCTGTGTTTCCCCCAGAGCCCTGTAGTAAAGTCGTGTGCTGTGTTTCCCCCAGAGCCCTGCTGTGTTTCCCCCAGAGCCCTGTAGTAAAGTCGTGTGCTGTGTTTCCCCCAGAGCCCTGTAGTAAAGTCGTGTGCTGTGTTTCCCCCAGAGCCCTGTAGTAGTGTGCTGTGTTTCCCCCAGAGCCCTGTAGTAAAGTCGTGTGCTGTGTTTCCCCCAGAGCCCTGCTGTGTTTCCCCCAGAGCCCTGTAGTAAAGTCGTGTGCTGTGTTTCCCCCAGAGCCCTGTAGTAAAGTCGTGTGCTGTGTTTCCCCCAGAGCCCTGCTGTGTTTCCCCCAGAGCCCTGTAGTAAAGTCGTGTGCTGTGTTTCCCCCAGAGCCCTGTAGTAAAGTCGTGTGCTGTGTTTCCCCCAGAGCCCTGTAGTAAAGTCGTGTGCTGTGTTTCCCCCAGAGCCCTGTAGTAGTGTTCTGTGTTTCCCCCAGAGCCCTGTAGTAGTGTTCTGTGTTTCCCCCAGAGCCCTGTAGTAAAGTCGTGTGCTGTGTTTCCCCCAGAGCCCTGTAGTAAAGTCGTGTGCTGTGTTTCCCCCAGAGCCCTGTAGTAAAGTAGTGTGCTGTGTTTCCCCCAGAGCCCTGTAGTAAAGTCGTGTGCTGTGTTTCCCCCAGAGCCCTGTAGTAAAGTAGTGTGCTGTGTTTCCCCCAGAGCCCTGCTGTGTTTCCCCCAGAGCCCTGTAGTAGTGTGCTGTGTTTCCCCCAGAGCCCTGTAGTAAAGTCGTGTGCTGTGTTTCCCCCAGAGCCCTGCTGTGTTTCCCCCAGAGCCCTGTAGTAAAGTCGTGTGCTGTGTTTCCCCCAGAGCCCTGTAGTAAAGTCGTGTGCTGTGTTTCCCCCAGAGCCCTGCTGTGTTTCCCCCAGAGCCCTGTAGTAAAGTCGTGTGCTGTGTTTCCCCCAGAGCCCTGTAGTAAAGTCGTGTGCTGTGTTTCCCCCAGAGCCCTGTAGTAGTGTGCTGTGTTTCCCCCAGAGCCCTGTAGTAAAGTCGTGTGCTGTGTTTCCCCCAGAGCCCTGCTGTGTTTCCCCCAGAGCCCTGTAGTAAAGTCGTGTGCTGTGTTTCCCCCAGAGCCCTGTAGTAAAGTCGTGTGCTGTGTTTCCCCCAGAGCCCTGCTGTGTTTCCCCCAGAGCCCTGTAGTAAAGTCGTGTGCTGTGTTTCCCCCAGAGCCCTGTAGTAAAGTCGTGTGCTGTGTTTCCCCCAGAGCCCTGTAGTAAAGTCGTGTGCTGTGTTTCCCCCAGAGCCCTGTAGTAGTGTTCTGTGTTTCCCCCAGAGCCCTGTAGTAGTGTTCTGTGTTTCCCCCAGAGCCCTGTAGTAAAGTCGTGTGCTGTGTTTCCCCCAGAGCCCTGTAGTAAAGTCGTGTGCTGTGTTTCCCCCAGAGCCCTGTAGTAGTGTTCTGTGTTTCCCCCAGAGCCCTGTAGTAGTGTGCTGTGTTTCCCCCAGAGCCCTGTAGTAGTGTGCTGTGTTTCCCCTAGAGCCCTGTAGTAGTGTTCTGTGTTTCCCCCAGAGCCCTGTAGTAGTGTTCTGTGTTTCCCCCAGAGCCCTGTAGTAGTGTGCTGTGTTTCCCCCAGAGCCCTGTAGTAGTGTGCTGTGTTTCCCCTAGAGCCCTGTAGTAGTGTTCTGTGTTTCCCCCAGAGCCCTGTAGTAGTGTTCTGTGTTTCCCCCAGAGCCCTGTAGTAGTGTGCTGTGTTTCCCCCAGAGCCCTGTAGTAGTGTGCTGTGTTTCCCCTAGAGCCCTGTAGTAGTGTTCTGTGTTTCCCCCAGAGCCCTGTAGTAGTGTTCTGTGTTTCCCCCAGAGCCCTGTAGTAGTGTGCTGTGTTTCCCCCAGAGCCCTGTAGTAGTGTGCTGTGTTTCCCCTAGAGCCCTGTAGTAGTGTTCTGTGTTTCCCCCAGAGCCCTGTAGTAATGTTCTGTGTTTCCCCCAGAGCCCTGTAGTAGTGTCGTGTGCTGTGTTTCCCCCAGAGCCCTGTAGTAAAGTCGTGTGCTATAAAGGGAATATTGGTGCTATTCGGCCAGTCGGTCATGTGAAATGTTATGTGACCAATACATAGGCCTCGTGTTGAATCAATTTTCAGGCCCCAAATTAAATCAACTCTTCCCTCTATCAATCTCTCTGTCTCTCTGCCTCTATCAGTCTCTCTCAATTCAATTTAAGGGTTTTATTGGCATGGGAAACATGTGTTTTACATTGCCAAAGCAAGTGAGGTAGATAATATACAAAAGTGAAATAAACAATACAAAATGAACAGTAAACATTACACTTACAAAAGTTCCAAAAGAATAAAGACATTGCAAATGTCATAATATGGCCTACCGAGTGACGCAGCTGTGTAAGGCACTGCATCTCAGTGCTAGAGGCGTCACTACAGACCCTGGTTCGATTCCAGGTTGTGTCACAACCGGCCATGATTGGGAGTCTCATAGGGCGGCGCACAATTGTCTCCGCGTCGTCCGGGTTAGGAGAGGGTTAGGAGAGGGTTAGGAGAGGGTTAGGAGAGGGTTAGGAGAGGGTTAGGAGAGGGTTTGGCTGTGGTAGGCCGTCATTGTTAAATAACAAAATGTTCTTAACTGACTTGTCCAGTTAAATAAAGGTTCAATGAATGTATAAATAATAAATAAATAAACATAAATATGGGTTTTATTTACAATGGTGTTTGTTCTTCACTGGTTGCCCTTTTCTCGTGGCAACAGGTCACACATCTTGCTGCTGTGATGTCACACTGTGGAATTTCACCCAGTAGATATGGGAGTTTATCAACATTTGATTTGTTTTAGAATTCTTTGTGGATCTGTGAAATCTGAGGGAAAATATATGTCTCTAATATGGTCATACATTGGGCAGGAGGTTAGGAAGTGCAGCTCAGTTTCCACCTCATTTTGTGGGCAGTCTGCACATAGCCTAGTCTCTCTTGAGAGCCATGTCTGCCTACGGTGGCCTTTCTCAATAGCAAGGCTATGCTCACTGAGTCTGTACATAGTCAACGCTTTCCTTAATTTTGGGTCAGTCACAGTGGTCAGTTCTCTCTCTTCCTCTACCCCTGTTCTCACTCTCACTTGAATGTCATTAGCTGTATTGGCATGACGTAGCAATGTGTGTGTGTATATATATATATATACACACACACACACATTGCTACATATATATATATATTGCCGTAACTTAGTTTGCGATGTCTATTAACCTAATTAAAATTATTTCAATCAATATTGTCAACGGGGCAACAATAACCAAGGGTCAAAATAACCATACACTGAGCAATAACAATAAGCATAACAGTAGACAACATGTGCAGGTTGATGGGTCTGTCAGACACTGTCCCTCAACTTATGGCAGGCAGCAATGTAGTGCGCTGCCAACCCACAGCTCTCTGCGTCCTCCCCCAACAGGACGGGTAGCCTATTCTCATCAGAGAGGTCTTTGAAACCTTGAAAAAGGTTTTCAAATTTGGGGAAATGACACTCTCTAATTGTTTTATATTTTTGACATTTTGTCAGGAAATGCAGCTCCGTCTCTCAGGTTCTGCTGTTGTGCAGTGGTTGCACAGCCTTTCCTCTACAGGGAGCCAGGTTTTCCTGTGTCTACCCTTCTCAATGCCAAGGCTGTGCTCACTGAGCCTGTACTCCGTCAAGGTTTTTCTAAGGTTTTGATCAGTAACCATGGTCATATAGCTAGCCACAGTGTACTGTCCATTTAGTGTCAGATAGCACTGCATTTTGCTTTGTGCTTCTCAATATGTAATGTGGTTTTGTTTTGACTGTGTTGTAATTCGTTTTGATGTGAGTGATTGAATGTTCTGGTCCTGAGGCTTCGGTGTGTTAGTAGAACACCTTTTCTTATTCCTTAGCAGTGCTTGGTAATGATATGAGAGGGGCTCACTATTTTAGATTTAGTTTCCATAACTCTCTGGCTGTCTGTCTCTGTCGCTGTCTCTCTCTCTCCTGTCTCTCACTCTCTCTGTCGCTCTCTCTCTCTGTCTCTCTCTCCTGTCTCTCACTCTCTGTCGCTCTCTCTCTCTCTCTCTGTCTCTCTCTCTCTCTGTGTCTCTCTCTGTCTCTCTCTCTGTCTCTCTCTCTGTCTCTCTCTCTGTCTCTGTCTCTCTCTGTGTCTCTCTCTCTGTCTCTGTCTCTCTCTCTGTCTCTCTCTCACGTATGGTGATGTGACGTATGGTGATGTGATATGACGTATGGTGATATGACGTATGGTGATGTGACGTATGGTGATGTGACGTATGGTGATGTGACGTATGGTGATGTGACGTATGGTGATGTGACGTATGGTGATGTGATGTGACGTATGGTGATGTGACGTATGGTGATGTGACGTATGGTGATGTGACGTATGGTGATGTGATGTGACGTGACGTATGGTGATGTGACGTGACGTATGGTGATGTGACGTGACGTATGGTGATGTGATGTGACGTATGGTGATGTGATGTGACGTATGGTGATGTGACGTATGGTGATGTGATGTGACGTATGGTGATGTGATGTGACGTATGGTGATGTGATGTGATGTATGGTGATGTGATGTGACGTATGGTGATGTGATGTGACGTATGGTGATGTGATGTGACGTATGGTGATGTGATGTGACGTATGGTGATGTGATACTGAAGAGTTAGGGGTGTGTGTGATCTGTACTCTGTAGTAGAAGACGCTACACCATCCTACGGTCTTTGACACTGTTTATAGACGGGCTAGTGTGCCCCAGGGAAGAGGAAATGGAGCTTCGTCCCAAATGACAGCTATTCCCTATGTAGTGAGCTACATTTGACCAGAGCCCATAAGGAAATTAAGACTTTGGGTCCCACATAGTAGCCCGCTATAAGGTCTACCTACACCTGTTGTAATTTGGAGCATGTGACAAATACAATTTGATTTTGATTTCTGTTTTGATTTACATTTGACCTCCCTCCCTGTCTCTCTCTCTCTCTCTCTCTCTCTCTCTCCCACTCCCTCCCTCCCTCTCTCTCTCTCTCTCTCTCTCTCTCTCTCTCTCTCTCTCCCACTCCCTCCCTCCCTCCCTCCCTCCCTCTCTCTCCCTCTCTTAATAGTCCAGTCAGTCACCTTTCCTCTGACCTCCCTCTCCTCTTGTTATTGTAAAACCCGTCTCCACCCTCTATTCTTCTTCTGGCCATCTATCAATCTCATTCCATTCCCTCTTTCTTTATTCAGAGGTAAAGGTTGAGTTGGGTGTTTTCTATAGAAGTGAAAATAGCAGGACTCCATTCTTCTTTAGTTTTATTTTAGTTTCCTCCTCCCTATATTCTCTCCCCATTTTTCATCCCTCTCTTTCTCTTTCCAATCTCTCTCTCCAATCCCTCTCTCTCTCTCTCACTCTCTGACAGTTGGGCGTTATCATGGTTTACACAGGCATTGTGGGTATGACACACAGGCATTGTGGGTATGACACACAGGCATTGTGGGTATGACACACACAGGCTTGGCTGAGAGGAGAGGAAGACACACCCCTTTTCCGTTTTTATTTATTTAACCTTTCTTTAACCTTTTTATTTAACTAGAAAGATCAGTTCAGAATAAATTCTTATTTACAATGACGAGCTACCAAAAGGCAAAAGGCCTCCTGTGGGGACGGGGGCCTGGGATTAAAAAAAAAAAAAAAAAAAAAAATGTAAGAAAAAACACGCATCACGACGAGAGAGACACCACTACATAAAGAGAGACAACACTACATAAAGAGAGACAACACTACATAAAGAGAGACAACACTACATAAAGAGAGACACCACTACATAAAGAGAGACACCACTACATAAAGAGAGACACCACTACATAAAGAGAGACACCACTACATAAAGAGAGACACCACTACATAAAGAGAGACACCACTACATAAAGAGAGACAACACTACATAAAGAGAGACACCACTACATAAAGAGAGACACCACTACATAAAGAGAGACACCACTACATAAAGAGAGACAACACTACATAAAGAGAGACACCACTACATAAAGAGAGACAACACTACATAAAGAGAGACAACACTACATAAAGAGAGACAACACTACATAAAGAGAGACACCACTACATAAAGAGAGACACCACTACATAAAGAGAGACACCACTACATAAAGAGAGACAACACTACATAAAGAGAGACAACACTACATAAAGAGAGACAACACTACATAAAGAGAGACACCACTACAAAAAGAGAGACACCACTACATAAAGAGAGACACCACTACATAAAGAGAGACACCACTACATAAAGAGAGACACCACTACATAAAGAGAGACACCACTACATAAAGAGAGACACCACTACATAAAGAGAGACACCACTACATAAAGAGAGACACCACTACATAAAGAGAGACAACACTACATAAAGAGAGACACCACTACATAAAGAGAGACAACACTACATAAAGAGAGACACCACTACATAAAGAGAGACACCACTACATAAAGAGAGACACCACTACATAAAGAGAGACAACACTACATAAAGAGAGACACCACTACATAAAGAGAGACAACACTACATAAAGAGAGACAACACTACATAAAGAGAGACAACACTACATAAAGAGAGACACCACTACATAAAGAGAGACACCACTACATAAAGAGAGACACCACTACATAAAGAGAGACAACACTACATAAAGAGAGACAACACTACATAAAGAGAGACAACACTACATAAAGAGAGACACCACTACAAAAAGAGAGACACCACTACATAAAGAGAGACAACACTACATAAAGAGAGACACCACTACATAAAGAGAGACAACACTACATAAAGAGAGACAACACTACATAAAGAGAGACAACACTACATAAAGAGAGACACCACTACATAAAGAGAGACACCACTACATAAAGAGAGACAACACTACATAAAGAGAGACAACACTACATAAAGAGAGACACCACTACATAAAGAGAGACAACACTACATAAAGAGAGACACCACTACATAAAGAGAGACACCACTACATAAAGAGAGACACCACTACATAAAGAGAGACAACACTACATAAAGAGAGACACCACTACATAAAGAGAGACAACACTACATAAAGAGAGACACCACTACATAAAGAGAGACAACACTACATAAAGAGAGACAACACTACATAAAGAGAGACAACACTACATAAAGAGAGACACCACTACATAAAGAGAGACACCACTACATAAAGAGAGACAACACTACATAAAGAGAGACAACACTACATAAAGAGAGACAACACTACATAAAGAGAGACACCACTACAAAAAGAGAGACACCACTACATAAAGAGAGACAACACTACATAAAGAGAGACACCACTACATAAAGAGAGACAACACTACATAAAGAGAGACAACACTACATAAAGAGAGACAACACTACATAAAGAGAGACACCACTACATAAAGAGAGACACCACTACATAAAGAGAGACAACACTACATAAAGAGAGACAACACTACATAAAGAGAGACAACACTACATAGAGACAACACTACAAAAAGAGAGACAACACTACATAGAGAGAGACAACACTACATAAAGAGAGACAACACTACATAAAGAGAGACACCACTACATAAAGAGAGACAACACTACATAAAGAGAGACAACACTACATAAAGAGAGACAACACTACATAAAGAGAGACACCACTACATAAAGAGAGACACCACTACATAAAGAGAGACAACACTACATAAAGAGAGACAACACTACATAAAGAGAGACAACACTACATAGAGACAACACTACAAAAAGAGAGACAACACTACATAGAGAGAGACAACACTACATAAAGAGAGACAACACTACATAAAGAGAGACACCACTACATAAAGAGAGACAACACTACATAAAGAGAGACAACACTACATAAAGAGAGACAACACTACATAAAGAGAGACACCACTACATAAAGAGAGACACCACTACATAAAGAGAGACAACACTACATAAAGAGAGACAACACTACATAAAGAGAGACAACACTACATAAAGAGAGACACCACTACATAAAGAGAGACAACACTACATAGAGAGAGACAACACTACATAAAGAGAGACAACACTACATAAAGAGAGACACCACTACATAAAGAGAGACAACACTACATAAAGAGAGACAACACTACATAAAGAGAGACAACACTACATAAAGAGAGACAACACTACATAAAGAGAGACAACACTACATAAAGAGAGACACCACTACATAAAGAGAGACAACACTACATAAAGAGAGACAACACTACATAAAGAGAGACAACACTACATAAAGAGAGACACCACTACATAAAGAGAGACAACACTACATAGAGAGAGACAACACTACATAAAGAGAGACAACACTACATAAAGTGAGACAACACTACATAAAGAGAGACACCACTACATAAAGAGAGACAACACTACATAAAGAGAGACAACACTACATAAAGAGAGACAACACTACATAAAGAGAGACACCACTACATAAAGAGAGACAACACTACATAAAGAGAGACAACACTACATAAAGAGAGACAACTCTACATAAAGAGAGACAACACTACATAGAGAGAGACAACACTACATAGAGAGAGACAACACTACATAGAGAGAGACAACACTACATAGAGAGAGACAACACTACATAAAGAGAGACAACACTACATAAAGAGAGACAACACTACATAAAGAGAGACAACACTACATAAAGAGAGACAACACTACATAGAGAGAGACAACACTACATAGAGAGAGACAACACTACATAGAGAGACAACACTACATAGAGAGAGACAACACTACATAGAGAGAGACAACACTACATAGAGAGACAACACTACATAAAGAGAGACAACACTACATAGAGAGACAACACTACATAGAGAGAGACAACACTACATAGAGAGACAACACTACATAGAGAGAGACAACACTACATAAAGAGAGACAACACTACATAGAGAGAGACAACACTACATAGAGAGAGACAACACTACATAAAGAGAGACAACACTACATAGAGAGAGACAACACTACAAAAAGAGAGACAACACTACATAAAGAGAGACAACACTACATAGAGAGAGACAACACTACAGAGAGAGACAACACTACATAGAGAGACAACACTACATAGAGAGAGACAACACTACATAGAGAGACAACACTACATAGAGAGAGACAACACTACATAGAGAGAGACAACACTACATAGAGAGAGACAACACTACATAGAGAGAGACAACACTACATAGAGACAACACTACAAAAAGAGAGACAACACTACATAAAGAGAGACAACACTACATAAAGAGAGACAACACTACATAAAGAGAGACAACACTACATAAAGAGAGACAACACTACATAAAGAGAGACAACACTACATAAAGAGAGACAACACTACATAAAGAGAGACAACACTACATAAAGAGAGACAACACTACATAGAGAGAGACAACACTACATAGAGACAACACTACATAGAGAGAGACAACACTACATAGAGAGAGACAACACTACATAGAGAGAGACAACACTACATAAAGAGAGACAACACTACATAGAGAGAGACAACACTACAAAAAGAGAGACAACACTACAAAAAGAGAGACAACACTACAAAAAGAGAGACAACACTACATAAAGAGAGACAACACTACATAAAGAGAGACAACACTACATAAATAGAGACAACACTACATAGAGACAACACTACATAAAGAGAGACACCACTACATAAAGAGAGACAACACTACAAAGAGAGAGACAACACTACATAAAGAGAGACAACACTACATAGAGACAACACTACATAGAGAGAGACAACACTACATAGAGAGAGACAACACTACATAAAGAGAGACAACACTACATAGAGACAACACTACATAAAGAGAGACAACACTACATAGAGACAACACTACATAGAGACAACACTACATAGAGACAACACTACATAGAGAGAGACAACACTACATAAAGAGAGACAACACTACATAAAGAGAGACAACACTACATAGAGAGAGACAACACTACATAGAGAGAGACAACACTACATAGAGAGACAACACTACATAAAGAGAGACAACACTACATAGAGAGAGACAACACTACATAAAGAGAGACAACACTACATAGAGAGAGACAACACTACATAAAGAGAGACAACACTACATAGAGAGAGACAACACTACATAGAGAGAGACAACACTACATAAAGAGAGACAACACTACATAAAGAGAGACAACACTACATAAAGAGAGACAACACTACATAAAGAGACAACACTACAAAGAGAGAGACAACACTACATAGAGAGACACAACACTACATAGAGAGAGACAACACTACATAGAGACAACACTACATAAAGAGAGACAACACTACATAGAGAGAGACAACACTACATAGAGAGAGACAACACTACATAGAGTGAGACAACACTACATAGAGACCTAAGAGAACAACATAGCAAGGCAGCAACACATGACACAACATGGGTAGCAACACAACAACATGGGTAGCAACACAACAACATGGGTAGCAACACAACAACATGGGTAGCAACACAACAACATGGGTAGCAACACAACAACATGGGTAGCAACACAACAACATGGTACGAACATTATTGGGCACAGACAACAGCACAAAGGTCAAGAAGGTAGAGACAACAATACATCACACAAAGCAGCCGCAACTGCCAGTACGAGTGTCCATGAGTCTTTGAATGAAGAAAACTGTCCAGTTTGTGTTTGTTGCAGCTCGTTCCAGTTACTAGCTGCAGCGAACTGAAAAGACGATCGACCCAGGGATTTGTGTGCTGGGGACCTTTATCAGAATGTGACTGGCAGAACGGGTGTTGTATGTGGAGGATGAGGGCTGCAGTTGATCTCTCAGATAAGGGGGACTGAGACATAAGAGGGTTTTATAAATTAGCATCAACCAGTGGGTCTTGCGACGGGTATAGAGAGATGACCAGTTTACAGAGGAGTATAGAGTGCAGTTATGTGTCCTATAAGAGAGGAGGAGTATAGAGTGCAGTTGTGTCCTATAAGAGAGGAGGAGTATAGAGTGCAGTTATGTGTCCTATAAGAGAGGAGGAGTATAGAGTGCAGTTATGTGTCCTATAAGAGAGGAGGAGTATAGAGTGCAGTTATGTGTCCTATAAGAGAGGAGGAGTATAGAGTGCAGTTATGTGTCCTATAAGAGAGGAGGAGTATAGAGTGCAGTTATGTGTCCTAGAAAAAGCATTGGTGGCAAATCGCATGTTTTCCAAGTGTAATCCCTCTCTCTTTCCCCCTCTCTCTTTCCCCCTCTCTCTTTCCCCCTCTCTCTTTCCCCCTCTCTCATTCCCCCTCTCTCATTCTCTCCCTTAGGCCATGTTCTCTCTTAATCAATTTCATTCAAACAAGCTTTACTGACTACTATATCAGACTGTCTCTAACTATACTATATCAGACTGTCTCTGACTATACTATATCAGATTGTCTCTGACTATACTATATCAGACTGTCTCTGACTATATCAGACTGTCTCTAACTATACTATATCAGACTGTTTCTAACTATACTATATCAGACTGTCTCTAATTATACTATATCAGACTGTCTCTGACTATACTATATCAGACTGTCTCTGACTATATCAGACTGTCTCTAACTATATCAGACTGTCTCTGACTATACTATATCAGACTGTCTCTGACTATACTATATCAGACTGTCTCTGACTATACTATATCAGACTGTCTCTGACTATATCAGACTGTCTCTAACTATACTATATCAGACTGTTTCTAACTATACTATATCAGACTGTCTCTAACTATATCAGACTGTCTCTGACTATATCAGACTGTCTCTGACTATACTATATCAGACTGTCTCTAACTATATCAGACTCTCTGACTATATCAGACTGTCTCTGACTATGCTATATCAGACTGTCTCTAACTATATCAGACTCTCTGACTATATCAGACTGTCTCTGGCTATATCAGACTGTGTGACTATGCTATATCAGACTGTCTCTGACTATATCAGACTGTCTCTGATTATATCAGACTGTCTCTGATTATATTAGACTGTCTCTGACTATATCAGACTGTCTCTGACTATATCAGACTGTCTCTGACTATATCAGACTGTCTCTGACTATACTATATCAGACTGTCTCTGACTATACTATATCAGACTGTCTCTGGCTATACTATATCAGACTGTCTCTGACTATACTATATCAGACTGTCTCTGACTATACTATATCAGACTGTCTCTGACTATATCAGACTGTCTCTGGCTATATCAGACTGTGTGACTATGCTATATCAGACTGTCTCTGACTATCAGACTGTCTCTGACTATCAGACTGTCTCTGATTATATCAGACTGTCTCTGATTATATTAGACTGTCTCTGACTATATCAGACTGTCTCTGACTATATCAGACTGTCTCTGACTATATCAGACTGTCTCTGACTATACTATATCAGACTGTCTCTGACTATACTATATCAGACTGTCTCTGACTATACTATATCAGACTGTCTCTGACTATACTATATCAGACTGTCTCTGACTATACTATAGCAGACTGTCTCTGACTATACTATATCAGACTGTCTCTAACTATATCAGACTGTCTCTGACTATACTATATCAGACTGTCTAACTATATCAGACTGTTTCTAACTATACTATATCAGACTGTCTCTGACTATATCAGACTGTCTCTGACTATACTATATCAGACTGTCTCTAACTATATCACACTCTCTGACTATATCAGACTGTCTCTGACTATGCTATATCAGACTGTCTCTGACTATATCAGACTGTCTCTGGCTATATCAGACTGTGTGACTATGCTATATCAGACTGTCTCTGACTATATCAGACTGTCTCTGACTATATCAGACTGTCTCTGACTATTCTATATCAGACTGTCTCTGACTATACTATATCAGACTGTTTCTAAATATATCAGACTGTTTCTAACTATACTATATCAGACTGTTTCTAACTATATCAGACTGTTTCTAACTATACTATATCAGACTGTTTCTAACTATATCAGACTGTCTCTAATTATATCAGACTGTCTCTAACTATATCAGACTGTCTAACTATATCGGACTGTCTCTAACTATATCGGACTGTCTCTAACTATATCAGACTGTTTCTAACTATATCAGACTGTCTCTAACTATACTATATCAGACTGTTTCTAACTATATCAGACTGTCTCTGACTATATCAGACTGTCTCTGACTATATCAGACTGTTTCTAACTATATCAGACTGTCTCTGAATACATCAGACTGTTTCTAACTATACTATATCAGACTGTTTCTAACTATATCAGACTGTCTCTAATTATATCAGACTGTTTCTAACTATACTATATCAGACTGTCTCTAACTATACTATATCAGACTGTTTCTAACTATATCAGACTGTTTCTAACTATATCAGACTGTTTCTAACTATATCAGACTGTTTCTAACTATATCAGACTGTTTCTAACTATATCAGACTGTTTCTAACTATACTATATCAGACTGTTTCTAACTATATCAGACTGTCTCTAATTATATCAGACTGTCTCTGACTATACTATATCAGACTGTTTCTAACTATATCAGACTCTTTGACTATATCAGACTGTCTCTGACTATATCAGACTGTTTCTAACTATACTATATCAGACTGTTTCTAACTATATCAGACTGTCTCTAATTATATCAGACTGTCTCTGACTATACTATATCAGACTGTCTCTAACTATACTATATCAGACTGTCTCTAACTATATCAGACTGTCTCTGACTATACTATATCAGACTGTTTCTAACTATTTCAGACTGTTTCTTACTATTCTATATCAGACTGTCTCTAACTATATCAGACTGTTTCTAACTATATCAGACTGTTTCTAACTATACTATATCAGACTGTCTCTAACTATACTATATCAGACTGTCTCTGACTATACTGTATCAGACTGTCTCTAACTATACTATATCAGACTGTCTCTGACTATATCAGACTGTTTCTAACTATATCAGACTGTTTCTAACTATACTATATCAGACTGTCTCTAACTATACTATATCAGACTGTCTCTGACTATACTATATCAGACTGTCTCTAACTATACTATATCAGACTGTCTCTGACTATATCAGACTGTTTCTAACTATATCAGACTGTCTCTAACTATATCAGACTGTCTCTAACTATATCAGACTGTCTCTGACTATATCAGACTGTCTCTGACTATACTATATCAGACTGTCTCTAACTATATCAGACTCTCTGACTATATCAGACTGTCTCTGACTATGCTATATCAGACTGTCTCTGACTATACTATATCAGACTGTCTCTGACTATATCAGACTGTCTCTGGCTATATCAGACTGTGTGACTGTGCTATATCAGACTGTCTCTGACTATATCAGACTGTCTCTGACTATCTCAGACTGTCTCTGACTATATCAGACTGTCTCTGACTATACTATATCAGACTGTCTCTGACTATCTCAGACTGTCTCTGACTATCTCAGACTGTCTCTGACTATCTCAGACTGTCTCTGACTATATCAGACTGTCTCTAATTATACTATATCAGACTGTCTCTGACTATATCAGACTGTTTCTAACTATATCAGACTGTCTCTGACTATATCAGACTGTCTCTGACTATACTATATCAGACTGTCTCTGACTATATCAGACTGTCTCTAACTATACTATATCAGACTGTGTCTTACTATACTATATCAGACTGTCTAACTATACTATATCAGACTGTTTCTTACTATACTATATCAGACTGTCTCTAACTATATCAGACTGTCTCTAACTATATCAGACTGTCTCTGACTATATCAGACTGTTTCTAACTATACTATATCAGACTGTCTCTAACTATATCAGACTGTTTCTAACTATACTATATCAGACTGTCTCTGACTATATCAGACTGTCTCTAACTATACTATATCAGACTGTTTCTAACTATATCAGACTGTCTCTAACTATATCAGACTGTTTCTAACTATATCAGACTGTCTCTAACTATACTATATCAGACTGTGTCTTACTATACTATATCAGACTGTCTAACTATATCAGACTGTTTCTAACTATATCAGACTGTCTCTAACTATACTATATCAGACTGTCTCTAACTATACTATATCAGACTGTCTCTAACTATACTATATCAGACTGTTTCTAACTATACTATATCAGACTGTCTCTGACTATATCAGACTGTCTCTAACTATACTCTATCAGACTGTCTCTGACTATATCAGACTGTCTCTAACTATATCAGACTGTTTCTAACTATATCAGACTGTGTCTAACTATACTATATCAGACTTTCTCTGACTATATCAGACTGTCTCTGACTATATCAGACTGTCTCTGACTATACTATATCAGACTGTCTCTAACTATACTATATCAGACTGTTTCTAACTATATCAGACTGTCTCTGACTATACTATATCAGACTGTCTCTAACTATATCAGACTGTCTCTGACTATACTATATCAGACTGTCTCTGACTATATCGGACTGTTTCTAACTATACTATATCAGACTGTCTCTGACTATACTATATCAGACTGTCTCTGACTATACTATATCAGACTGTCTCTGACTATACTATATCAGACTGTTTCTAACTATATCAGACTGTCTCTGACTATATCAGACTGTCTCTGACTATACTATATCAGACTGTCTCTAACTATATCAGACTGTCTCTGACTATACTATATCAGACTGTCTCTGGCTATATCAGACTGTGTGACTATGCTATATAAGACTGTCTCTGACTATATCAGACTGTCTCTGATTATATCAGACTGTCTCTGACTATATCAGACTGTCTCTGACTATATCAGACTGTCTCTGACTATACTATATCAGACTGTCTCTGACTATACTATATCAGACTGTCTCTGACTATACTATATCAGACTGTCTCTGACTATACTATATCAGACTGTCTCTGACTATACTATATCAGACTGTCTCTGACTATATCAGACTGTCTCTGGCTATATCAGACTGTGTGACTATGCTATATCAGACTGTCTCTGACTATATCAGACTGTCTCTGATTATATCAGACTGTCTCTGATTATATTAGACTGTCTCTGACTATATCAGACTGTCTCTGACTATATCAGACTGTCTCTGACTATATCAGACTGTCTCTGACTATACTATATCAGACTGTTTCTAACTATATCAGACTGTCTCTAATTATATCAGACTGTTTCTAACTATACTATATCAGACTGTTTCTAACTATACTATATCAGACTGTCTCTAACTATACTATATCAGACTGTTTCTAACTATATCAGACTGTTTCTAACTATATCAGACTGTTTCTAACTATATCAGACTGTTTCTAACTATACTATATCAGACTGTTTCTAACTATATCAGACTGTCTCTAATTATATCAGACTGTCTCTGACTATACTATATCAGACTGTTTCTAACTATATCAGACTCTTTGACTATATCAGACTGTCTCTGACTATATCAGACTGTTTCTAACTATACTATATCAGACTGTTTCTAACTATATCAGACTGTCTCTAATTATATCAGACTGTCTCTGACTATACTATATCAGACTGTCTCTAACTATACTATATCAGACTGTCTCTAACTATATCAGACTGTCTCTGACTATACTATATCAGACTGTTTCTAACTATTTCAGACTGTTTCTTACTATTCTATATCAGACTGTCTCTAACTATATCAGACTGTTTCTAACTATATCAGACTGTTTCTAACTATATCAGACTGTTTCTAACTATATCAGACTGTTTCTAACTATACTATATCAGACTGTCTCTAACTATACTATATCAGACTGTCTCTGACTATACTATATCAGACTGTCTCTGACTATACTATATCAGACTGTCTCTGACTATACTATATCAGACTGTCTCTGACTATACTATATCAGACTGTCTCTGACTATATCAGACTGTCTCTGGCTATATCAGACTGTGTGACTATGCTATATCAGACTGTCTCTGACTATATCAGACTGTCTCTGATTATATCAGACTGTCTCTGATTATATTAGACTGTCTCTGACTATATCAGACTGTCTCTGACTATATCAGACTGTCTCTGACTATATCAGACTGTCTCTGACTATACTATATCAGACTGTTTCTAACTATATCAGACTGTCTCTAATTATATCAGACTGTTTCTAACTATACTATATCAGACTGTTTCTAACTATACTATATCAGACTGTCTCTAACTATACTATATCAGACTGTTTCTAACTATATCAGACTGTTTCTAACTATATCAGACTGTTTCTAACTATATCAGACTGTTTCTAACTATACTATATCAGACTGTTTCTAACTATATCAGACTGTCTCTAATTATATCAGACTGTCTCTGACTATACTATATCAGACTGTTTCTAACTATATCAGACTCTTTGACTATATCAGACTGTCTCTGACTATATCAGACTGTTTCTAACTATACTATATCAGACTGTTTCTAACTATATCAGACTGTCTCTAATTATATCAGACTGTCTCTGACTATACTATATCAGACTGTCTCTAACTATACTATATCAGACTGTCTCTAACTATATCAGACTGTCTCTGACTATACTATATCAGACTGTTTCTAACTATTTCAGACTGTTTCTTACTATTCTATATCAGACTGTCTCTAACTATATCAGACTGTTTCTAACTATATCAGACTGTTTCTAACTATATCAGACTGTTTCTAACTATATCAGACTGTTTCTAACTATACTATATCAGACTGTCTCTAACTATACTATATCAGACTGTCTCTGACTATACTATATCAGACTGTCTCTGACTATACTATATCAGACTGTCTCTGACTATACTATATCAGACTGTCTCTGACTATACTATATCAGACTGTCTCTGACTATATCAGACTGTCTCTGGCTATATCAGACTGTGTGACTATGCTATATCAGACTGTCTCTGACTATATCAGACTGTCTCTGATTATATCAGACTGTCTCTGATTATATTAGACTGTCTCTGACTATATCAGACTGTCTCTGACTATATCAGACTGTCTCTGACTATATCAGACTGTCTCTGACTATACTATATCAGACTGTTTCTAACTATATCAGACTGTCTCTAATTATATCAGACTGTTTCTAACTATACTATATCAGACTGTTTCTAACTATACTATATCAGACTGTCTCTAACTATACTATATCAGACTGTTTCTAACTATATCAGACTGTTTCTAACTATATCAGACTGTTTCTAACTATATCAGACTGTTTCTAACTATATCAGACTGTTTCTAACTATACTATATCAGACTGTTTCTAACTATATCAGACTGTCTCTAATTATATCAGACTGTCTCTGACTATACTATATCAGACTGTTTCTAACTATATCAGACTCTTTGACTATATCAGACTGTCTCTGACTATATCAGACTGTTTCTAACTATACTATATCAGACTGTTTCTAACTATATCAGACTGTCTCTAATTATATCAGACTGTCTCTGACTATACTATATCAGACTGTCTCTAACTATACTATATCAGACTGTCTCTAACTATATCAGACTGTCTCTGACTATACTATATCAGACTGTTTCTAACTATTTCAGACTGTTTCTTACTATTCTATATCAGACTGTCTCTAACTATATCAGACTGTTTCTAACTATATCAGACTGTTTCTAACTATACTATATCAGACTGTCTCTAACTATACTATATCAGACTGTCTCTGACTATACTGTATCAGACTGTCTCTAACTATACTATATCAGACTGTCTCTGACTATATCAGACTGTTTCTAACTATATCAGACTGTTTCTAACTATACTATATCAGACTGTCTCTAACTATACTATATCAGACTGTCTCTGACTATACTATATCAGACTGTCTCTAACTATACTATATCAGACTGTCTCTGACTATATCAGACTGTTTCTAACTATATCAGACTGTCTCTAACTATATCAGACTGTCTCTAACTATATCAGACTGTCTCTGACTATATCAGACTGTCTCTGACTATACTATATCAGACTGTCTCTAACTATATCAGACTCTCTGACTATATCAGACTGTCTCTGACTATGCTATATCAGACTGTCTCTGACTATACTATATCAGACTGTCTCTGACTATATCAGACTGTCTCTGGCTATATCAGACTGTGTGACTGTGCTATATCAGACTGTCTCTGACTATATCAGACTGTCTCTGACTGTCTCTGACTATATCAGACTGTCTCTGACTATACTATATCAGACTGTCTCTGACTATCTCAGACTGTCTCTGACTATCTCAGACTGTCTCTGACTATATCAGACTGTCTCTAATTATACTATATCAGACTGTCTCTGACTATATCAGACTGTTTCTAACTATATCAGACTGTCTCTGACTATATCAGACTGTCTCTGACTATACTATATCAGACTGTCTCTGACTATATCAGACTGTCTCTAACTATACTATATCAGACTGTGTCTTACTATACTATATCAGACTGTCTAACTATACTATATCAGACTGTTTCTTACTATACTATATCAGACTGTCTCTAACTATATCAGACTGTCTCTAACTATATCAGACTGTCTCTGACTATATCAGACTGTTTCTAACTATACTATATCAGACTGTCTCTAACTATATCAGACTGTTTCTAACTATACTATATCAGACTGTCTCTGACTATATCAGACTGTCTCTAACTATACTATATCAGACTGTTTCTAACTATATCAGACTGTCTCTAACTATATCAGACTGTTTCTAACTATATCAGACTGTCTCTAACTATACTATATCAGACTGTGTCTTACTATACTATATCAGACTGTCTAACTATATCAGACTGTTTCTAACTATATCAGACTGTCTCTAACTATACTATATCAGACTGTCTCTAACTATACTATATCAGACTGTCTCTAACTATACTATATCAGACTGTTTCTAACTATACTATATCAGACTGTCTCTGACTATATCAGACTGTCTCTAACTATACTCTATCAGACTGTCTCTGACTATATCAGACTGTCTCTAACTATATCAGACTGTTTCTAACTATATCAGACTGTGTCTAACTATACTATATCAGACTTTCTCTGACTATATCAGACTGTCTCTGACTATATCAGACTGTCTCTGACTATACTATATCAGACTGTCTCTAACTATACTATATCAGACTGTCTCTAACTATATCAGACTCTCTGACTATATCAGACTGTCTCTGACTATGCTATATCAGACTGTCTCTGACTATACTATATCAGACTGTCTCTGACTATATCAGACTGTCTCTGGCTATATCAGACTGTGTGACTGTGCTATATCAGACTGTCTCTGACTATATCAGACTGTCTCTGACTATACTATATCAGACTGTCTCTGACTATCTCAGACTGTCTCTGACTATATCAGACTGTCTCTAATTATACTATATCAGACTGTCTCTGACTATATCAGACTGTTTCTAACTATATCAGACTGTCTCTGACTATATCAGACTGTCTCTGACTATACTATATCAGACTGTCTCTGACTATATCAGACTGTCTCTAACTATACTATATCAGACTGTGTCTTACTATACTATATCAGACTGTCTAACTATACTATATCAGACTGTTTCTTACTATACTATATCAGACTGTCTCTAACTATATCAGACTGTCTCTAACTATATCAGACTGTCTCTGACTATATCAGACTGTTTCTAACTATACTATATCAGACTGTCTCTAACTATATCAGACTGTTTCTAACTATACTATATCAGACTGTCTCTGACTATATCAGACTGTCTCTAACTATACTATATCAGACTGTTTCTAACTATATCAGACTGTCTCTAACTATATCAGACTGTTTCTAACTATATCAGACTGTCTCTAACTATACTATATCAGACTGTGTCTTACTATACTATATCAGACTGTCTAACTATATCAGACTGTTTCTAACTATATCAGACTGTCTCTAACTATACTATATCAGACTGTCTCTAACTATACTATATCAGACTGTCTCTAACTATACTATATCAGACTGTTTCTAACTATACTATATCAGACTGTCTCTGACTATATCAGACTGTCTCTAACTATATCAGACTGTTTCTAACTATATCAGACTGTGTCTAACTATACTATATCAGACTTTCTCTGACTATATCAGACTGTCTCTGACTATATCAGACTGTCTCTGACTATACTATATCAGACTGTCTCTAACTATACTATATCAGACTGTTTCTAACTATATCAGACTGTCTCTGACTATATCAGACTGTCTCTGACTATACTATATCAGACTGTCTCCAACTATATCAGACTGTCTCTGACTATACTATATCAGACTGTCTCTGACTATATCAGACTGTTTCTAACTATACTATATCAGACTGTCTCTGACTATACTATATCAGACTGTCTCTGACTATACTATATCAGACTGTCTCTGACTATACTATATCAGACTGTTTCTAACTATATCAGACTGTCTCTGACTATATCAGACTGTCTCTGACTATATCAGACTGTCTCTGACTATACTATATCAGACTGTCTCTGGCTATATCAGACTGTGTGACTATGCTATATCAGACTGTCTCTGACTATATCAGACTGTCTCTGATTATATCAGACTGTCTCTGATTATATTAGACTGTCTCTGACTATATCAGACTGTCTCTGACTATATCAGACTGTCTCTGACTATATCAGACTGTCTCTGACTATATCAGACTGTCTCTGACTATACTATATCAGACTGTCTCTGACTATACTATATCAGACTGTCTCTGACTATACTATGTCAGACTGTCTCTGACTATACTATATCAGACTGTCTCTGACTATATCAGACTGTCTCTGGCTATATCAGACTGTGTGACTATGCTATATCAGACTGTCTCTGACTATATCAGACTGTCTCTGATCATATCAGACTGTCTCTGATTATATTAGACTGTCTCTGACTATATCAGACTGTCTCTGACTATATCAGACTGTCTCTGACTATATCAGACTGTCTCTGACTATACTATATCAGACTGTTTCTAACTATATCAGACTGTCTCTAATTATATCAGACTGTTTCTAACTATACTATATCAGACTGTTTCTAACTATACTATATCAGAATGTCTCTAACTATACTATATCAGACTGTTTCTAACTATATCAGACTGTTTCTAACTATATCAGACTGTTTCTAACTATATCAGACTGTTTCTAACTATACTATATCAGACTGTTTCTAACTATATCAGACTGTCTCTAATTATATCAGACTGTCTCTGACTATACTATATCAGACTGTTTCTAACTATATCAGACTCTTTGACTATATCAGACTGTCTCTGACTATATCAGACTGTTTCTAACTATACTATATCAGACTGTTTCTAACTATATCAGACTGTCTCTAATTATATCAGACTGTCTCTGACTATACTATATCAGACTGTCTCTAACTATACTATATCAGACTGTCTCTAACTATATCAGACTGTCTCTGACTATACTATATCAGACTGTTTCTAACTATTTCAGACTGTTTCTTACTATTCTATATCAGACTGTCTCTAACTATATCAGACTGTTTCTAACTATATCAGACTGTTTCTAACTATATCAGACTGTTTCTAACTATATCAGACTGTTTCTAACTATACTATATCAGACTGTCTCTGACTATACTATATCAGACTGTCTCTGACTATACTATATCAGACTGTCTCTGACTATACTATATCAGACTGTCTCTGACTATATCAGACTGTCTCTGGCTATATCAGACTGTGTGACTATGCTATATCAGACTGTCTCTGACTATATCAGACTGTCTCTGATTATATCAGACTGTCTCTGATTATATTAGACTGTCTCTGACTATATCAGACTGTCTCTGACTATATCAAACTGTCTCTGACTATATCAGACTGTCTCTGACTATACTATATCAGACTGTTTCTAACTATATCAGACTGTCTCTAATTATATCAGACTGTTTCTAACTATACTATATCAGACTGTTTCTAACTATACTATATCAGACTGTCTCTAACTATACTATATCAGACTGTTTCTAACTATATCAGACTGTTTCTAACTATATCAGACTGTTTCTAACTATATCAGACTGTTTCTAACTATACTATATCAGACTGTTTCTAACTATATCAGACTGTCTCTAATTATATCAGACTGTCTCTGACTATACTATATCAGACTGTTTCTAACTATATCAGACTCTTTGACTATATCAGACTGTCTCTGACTATATCAGACTGTTTCTAACTATACTATATCAGACTGTTTCTAACTATATCAGACTGTCTCTAATTATATCAGACTGTCTCTGACTATACTATATCAGACTGTCTCTAACTATACTATATCAGACTGTCTCTAACTATATCAGACTGTCTCTGACTATACTATATCAGACTGTTTCTAACTATTTCAGACTGTTTCTTACTATTCTATATCAGACTGTCTCTAACTATATCAGACTGTTTCTAACTATATCAGACTGTTTCTAACTATACTATATCAGACTGTCTCTAACTATACTATATCAGACTGTCTCTGACTATACTGTATCAGACTGTCTCTAACTATACTATATCAGACTGTCTCTGACTATATCAGACTGTTTCTAACTATATCAGACTGTTTCTAACTATACTATATCAGACTGTCTCTAACTATACTATATCAGACTGTCTCTGACTATACTATATCAGACTGTCTCTAACTATACTATATCAGACTGTCTCTGACTATATCAGACTGTTTCTAACTATATCAGACTGTCTCTAACTATATCAGACTGTCTCTAACTATATCAGACTGTCTCTGACTATATCAGACTGTCTCTGACTATACTATATCAGACTGTCTCTAACTATATCAGACTCTCTGACTATATCAGACTGTCTCTGACTATGCTATATCAGACTGTCTCTGACTATACTATATCAGACTGTCTCTGACTATATCAGACTGTCTCTGGCTATATCAGACTGTGTTACTGTGCTATATCAGACTGTCTCTGACTATCTCAGACTGTCTCTGACTATCTCAGACTGTCTCTGACTATATCAGACTGTCTCTGACTATACTATATCAGACTGTCTCTGACTATCTCAGACTGTCTCTGACTATCTCAGACTGTCTCTGACTATCTCAGACTGTCTCTGACTATCTCAGACTGTCTCTGACTATATCAGACTGTCTCTAATTATACTATATCAGACTGTCTCTGACTATATCAGACTGTTTCTAACTATATCAGACTGTCTCTGACTATATCAGACTCTCTGACTATATCAGACTGTCTCTGACTATATCAGACTGTTTCTAACTATATCAGACTGTCTCTAACTATATCAGACTCTCTGACTATATCAGACTGTCTCTGACTATATCAGACTGTTTCTAACTATATCAGACTGTCTCTGACTATATCAGACTGTCTCTGACTATACTATATCAGACTGTCTCTGACTATATCAGACTGTCTCTAACTATACTATATCAGACTGTGTCTTACTATACTATATCAGACTGTCTAACTATACTATATCAGACTGTCTCTGACTATATCAGACTGTTTCTAACTATATCAGACTGTCTCTGACTATATCAGACTGTTTCTAACTATATCAGACTGTCTCTGACTATATCAGACTGTTTCTAACTATACTATATCAGACTGTCTCCAACTATATCAGACTGTTTCTAACTATACTTCATCAGACTGTCAAATTCAATTCAATTCAAGGGGCTTTATTGGCATGGGAAACATGTGTTAACATTGCCAAACCAAGTGAGGTAGATAATATACAAAAGTGAAATAAACAATTTAAATTAACAGTAAACATTACACATACAGAAGTTTCAAAACAATAAATACATTACAAATGTCATATTACGTATATATAGTGTTGCAACGATGTACAAATGTTTAAAGGAGACAAGGAAAAATAAATAAGCATAAATATGGGTTGTGTTTACAATGGTGTTTGTTCTTCACTGGTTGCCCTTTTCTCGTGGCAACAGGTCACAAATCTTGCTGCTGTGATGTCACACTGTGGTATTTCACCCAGTAGATATGGGAGTTTATCAAAATTGGATTTCTTTTCAAATTCTTTGTGGATCTGTGTAATCTGAGGGAAATATGTCTCTCTAATATGGTCATACATTGGGCAGGAGGTTAGGAAGTGCAGCTCAGTTTCCACCTCATCTTGTGGGCAGTGAACACATAGCCTGTCTTTTCTTGAGAGCCAGGTCTGCCTACGGCGGCCTTTCTCAATGGCAAGGCTATGCTCACTGAGTCTGTACATAGTCAAAGTTTTCCTTAATTTTGGGTCAGTCACAGTGGTCAGGTATTCTGCCACTGTGTACTCTCTGTTTAGGGCCAAATAACATTCTAGTTTGCTCTGTTTTTTTTGTTAATTCTTTCCAATGTGTCAAGTAATTCTCTTTTTGTTTTCTCATGATTTGATTGGGTCTAATTGTGCTGCTGTCCTGGTGTGTTTGTGTTTGTGAACAGAGCCCCAGGACCAGCTTGCTTAGGGGACTCTTCTCCAGGTTCATCTCTCTGTAGGTGATGGCTTTGTTATGGAAGGTTTGGGAATCGCTTCCTTTAGGGTGGTTGTAGAATTTAACGGCTCTTTTCTGGATTTTGAAAATTAGTGGGTATCGGCCTAATTCTGCTCTGCATGCATTATTTGGTGTTCTACGTTGTACACGGAGGATATTTTTGCAGAATTCTGCTGTTTGGTGTTTGTCCCATTTTGTGAAGTCTTGGTTGGTGAGCGGACCCCAGACCTCACAACCATAAAGGGCAATGGGCTCTATGACTGATTCAAGTATTTTTAGCCAGATCCTAATTGGTATGTTGAATTTTATTTTCCTTTTGATGGCATAGAAGGCCCTTCTTGCCTTGTCTCTCAGATCGTTCACAGCTTTGTGGAAGTTACCTGTGGCGCTGATGTTTAGGCCAAGGTATGTATAGTTTTTTGTGTGCTCTAGGGCAACAGTGTCTAGATGGAATTTGTATTTGTGGTCTTGGCTACTGGACCTTTTTTGGAACACCATTATTTTTGTCTTACTGAGATTTACTGTCAGGGCCCAGGTCTGACAGTATCTGTGCAGAAGATCTAGGTGCTGCTGTAGGCCCTCCTTGGTTGGGGACAGAAGCACCAGATCATCAGCAAACAGCAGACATTTGACTTCGGATTCTAGCAGGGGGAGGCCGGGTGCTGCAGACTGTTCTAGTGCCCTCACCAATTCGTTGATATATATGTTGAAGCGGGTGGGGCTTAAGCTGCATCCCTGTCTCACTCCACGGCCCTGTGGGAAGACACCACTTTACATCAAATTGTATAGCAGACCCTCATGCCAAATTGAGTCAAAAGCTTTTTTGATATCAACAAAGTCTGTCGTACGGTAATTTGTTGAAAAGCCAATTTGACATTTGCTCAGTACATTGTTTTCGCTGAGGAAGTGTACAAATCTGCTGTTAATGATAATGCAGAGGATTTTCCCAAGGTTGCTGTTGAAGCATATCCCACGGTAGCTATTGGGGTCAAATTTGTCTCCACTTTTGTTGGATTGGGGAGATCAGTCCTTGTTTCCAAATATTTGGTAAGATGCCAGAGTTGAGGAATGTTAAAGAGTTTAAGTATATCCAATTGTAATTTGTGGAATGTATATTTTATAATTTCATTTAGGATACCATAAACCCAAAAAGTCCTGTCGTGTTGGAAGGATTGTATTTTGTCCTGTAGTTCATTGAATGAAGTTGTAGAATCCAGTGGGTTCTGGTAGTCTTTAATAGTTGATTCTAAGACTTGTATTTGATCATGTATATGTTTTTTCTGTTTGTTATTTGATATAGGCTAAACATATTGGAGAAGTGATTTATCCATACATCTCTGTTTTGGATAGATAACTATTTGTGTTGTTTTAGTTTCTCCCCCAAAAGTGGTTAGAGTCTATGGATTCTTCAATTACATTGAGCTGATTTCTGACATGTTATTCCCCCTTTTCCCTCCCTCTCTCTCTCTCAACATATCCCCCTTTTCCCTCCCTCTCTCTCTGCCTTCCTCCCTCCATCTCTCTCTCAACATATCCCCCTTTTCCCTCCCTCTCTCTCTGCCTTCCTCCCTCCATCTCTCTCTCAACATATCCCCCTTTTCCCTCCCTCTCAGCCCCGGTAGGGAGTGATTCCCTCCCTCTCTCCCCTGTAGGGAGTGATTCCCTCCCTCTCAGCCCCGGTAGGGAGTGATTCCCTCCCTCTCTCCCCTGTAGGGAGTGATTCCCTCCCTCTCTCCCCTGTAGGGAGTGATTCCCTCCCTCTCTCCCCTGTAGGGAGTGATTCCCTCCCTCTCTCCCCTGTAGGGAGCGATTCCCTCCCTCTCTCCCCTGTAGGGAGTGATTCCCTCCCTCTCAGCCCTGGTAGGGAGTGATTCCCTCCCTCTCAGCCCCGGTAGGGAGTGATTACCTCCCCTGTAGGGAGTGATTCCCTCCCTCTCTCCCCCAGTAGGGAGTGATTACCTCCCCTGTAGGGAGTGATTCCCTCCCTCTCTCCCCTGTAGGGAGTGATTCCCTCCCTCTCAGCCCCAGTAGGGAGTGATTACCTCCCCTGTAGGGAGTGATTCCCTCCCTCTCTCCCCTGTAGGGAGTGATTCCCTCCCTCTCAGCCCCAGTAGGGAGTGATTACCTCCCCTGTAGGGAGTGATTCCCTCCCTCTCTCCCCTGTAGGGAGTGATTCCCTCCCTCTCTCCCCTGTAGGGAGTGATTCCCTCCCTCTCTCCCCTGTAGGGAGTGATTTCAGTGCCAACAGAAATTGTTGTTGTATTAGGATATTGATTTGAATGTAACATTTTTGAATTTGTGCACACATATAATCATTGAATTCATACATTGAACTTGTATTTCATGTTTTCAAACTGAATTGGATGAATATTCCATTAAGTTAAACATAAAATGTACATTTTAATTGAATATTCAAATTCAATGTTTTATTCATAGTTTCAGTATGGTAGATATTACATTCATGGTTTTGTAAACTTGTAACACAGACAATCATTTCCATTTTTATCATAGTTTTATATATAAAACTTCTAATGCATTCAAATTCGGTTTTCAAAACCAGAGACAACA